>NW_010140206.1:0-23195 GCF_000699245.1 Pterocles gutturalis | reverse complement strand
AAGCCAGGCCATTCTATGATTCTATGATTTTCAAAATTTCACTGCATTTCCCAAGACGGCAGGCCCCAGAATCTCCTGGATGAAACCTGCACCGAGTGGTGGTGCTTTAATTATGGATCACACTATACATCAATAAAAGCAAGTGAATTTTTGTTAAACTCCTGTTTACTCCTAGTAAAACCACAATCCCTAGCCTGCAACTGGCTTATTTACAGCTCTCTACTTTCTCCATAAGAGAGAGTTTCACTGGGGCTTTGCGGCTCTGTGTCAGGTGCTGAATCTCTGTTTAGCTCTTTCTAAAGCCACTCTCCTTGGAACACTGGAGGGTATTTCACACTCCAAGAGACAGAGTCCTATGGTCCCTGATTCTGGAGCAATTTACCCAATTCAGACACTGTAAGGCTCTTTCAAAACAAAAGATCCAAGCATGGAAACACATCCTGGTGAGAACGTAGGCCCTTCTCCTAAGCCATATGTTAAGGTATGCAGCGCTCACTGAAATCAAAGGGTGTCTCAGTGTTTTATACACATTAAAGTGAGTACACATATCTTTATGTAAAAAAGCAGCTTTGGTACCTGATCAAGAGGCTCTGAGCATAAGACAGCTTAAAACAATTTCCCATTTTAAGTTATTTGTCATGTTAAAGAAGCATACTAATCAGACAGACCTCAAAGAGGTCCAACACTGAAATTGTTCAGACCAAGGGCTAAATTTGCTAATGACTCCTTGGTGCTGTGCTGTGTTTAAAGCACAGCATCATGTAGGGCCTTATGGTGCCGAGCTCCTCATGGTACATCTGCACTCTGCTTTCTCAGCAGCTGATCAGTTTCACTCTCTGACAAAATCCAGGGAGTACTGAGGGAAACGCTACTAACATATTAAGCATAATGAACAGTAGAGACCTGAGATCAGTGCCTAGCATTATTTACTCTACTTGATCCTGACAAACTGTTGAATGTGTCCAAGGACCTTATTATAAAGATGATGATTTATCCACCTCTTACACTCTGTCCTATTTTGTCTTTTTAGAGCACAACCTTATGGGAAAATAGATCTCGTGGCACATATGCACAATGACCAAGCAAAATAGACCCAGTACTGTTGTAATATAAACAGCATAATATGGAAATAAGAAAAGATTTCTCAAATCAGTATTCTATTCTTGTTACCCATTACATTTAATAGAATAATACAAATTTTCTGAAAATTCAAATGTGCATATGTAGTACTTAAAAGGCAGACTTCTCTTGCATAGTCATCTTAGAACCAGAACTGAAAAGCTGCCTTATTAAAAGTGTATGTTCTTATAGACTTTCAAAATCCATACTATGCGACAGAGGTAGACCTCATGGAAGAATAGGAACTTGCATAGTAGTTATTGTGTAGTGATAACTTGACCTAGAAGAGTTAGGAGAAAGGAATAACCAAAGCAGATGTTAAAAAGCTTATTATGGTTCTGACACTTTAATGAAAAACACTGGGTGGTGTTTTCAAAGGTATCTAAATGATGAGAAGTTTAAGTGTTGTTTTTATAACTTTGGAAATTATGATCTACTGAAATTTTTAGAAAGAAATGCATGTCAAAAATGTTATGTCTTAAGATAAAGGACATCTTACTACACAATTAACTCTACTTTTTCACGCCAGCAGGAAAGCTCAGCAAATGAAAAAGTGAGTGTGACATGAAGAAGCAAAGTATTCTTAATATTTAGCATGGGTCTTGTGAAATATCTCCTCCAAGAACAGTGGAATGATCTGAAAGGGAAAAAATTACAGGTGGGGAAAAAGGCTAGAGGAGGGGAGATTTCACTCTAAATTCTAGGTCTTAAAGCACAGTCAAAAAGGTATTTCCCCAAACTTCATTTGAAATAGCCTGGGTTTTTTAAATATTTTGAATTGGGACTATAAGAAGAGTTATGTTAAACCTCACGTATACTCTCTGTGAAGGAGAACAGAAGGGAAAAGACCAAGAGAGCAAAAGAGAGAAAAAAAAAAAGCAGAGAGGAGAGAAAGTGAGAAAGGGAGGAAGGAAACTGAGGAAGAAAGAGAGAGAGAAAGAGAGAAAGAGAAAGAGAGAAAGAAAGAGAAAGCGAGAAAGAGAGAGAGAGAGAAAAAGAGAGAGAGACAGAGAGAGAAAGAGAGAAAGAGAGAAAGAGAGAAAGAGAGAAAGAGAGAAAGAGAGAAAGAGAGAGAGAGAGAGAAAGAAAGAAAGAAAAGAAAGAAAAGAAAGAAAAGAAAGAAAAGAAAGAAAAGAAAGAAAAGAAAGAAAAGAAAGGAAGAAAGAATCATCAGAACTTAAAAAGTCAAACAATCCATCTATCTGTCTATCAGGAGTGCCAGAATGCCTAATTCATAGGAAAAAAGAATGGATGACTACTGTGTATATAAGCCCTATCAGCTTGAAAGGGTAATGTTTATATTTCTCTCTTCCAGGAACCTTAATTACCTGAGCTGAAACGCTTTAAAATTTTTCTTGACTGTATGAATCTGAGATACTTTTTATCCTCTTAACAACCGATCAACAAGCACAGCATATTAATTCAAAAGGATAACAATTAAAAAAGCTCTCAGGACCATAGTTTTTGTTTGAATACTCCAGGGAACTTTTGTTGGACAAGTTTCATAGGAAAGAAATTACTCTAAAACTAAATAGTACAGAAAGCAAATTATTTTCCACAAGAGTTTGTCCATCTTATTCTTCACATTGTTCTAGAGTGACTTTAATAATATAAATTTCCCCTTTGGATAACATGGGTTAGAAGCATACACCAGATAGTCTGTATTGCAAAGGCTGTGGATAGCCTGGTAATATCTGCCATATTAGTCTCTTCTATCAGTATATTGCATTTATCCCCTAGCTGTTGGCAGACCAAGACATTGACACTGTCATTGGCTGAGATGATACCACTTCTCACGACCATTTCAGTTATTTTTGACAATGTATTTTGATTTAGTCCTAGGCAAATATCAGGGAATGAGAAATGTGTTGAAGGGATGAAGGGCATTCCCTCGATGTAATATGCCACAATAAATATAAAAAATTAATAGCAATTATCTAATTTCAATTTTAAACAAATCTCTCTATAAGGCAGTTCAGTTTGCCTGCAACATAATGAAACCACCCAAATTGTAATAAAAACATCATAAACTCTATACACTCTCTTAAAATTTGAACAAGGAAAACAAATTGACATTTGATTCTCAAAAGCCTTTGGATAAATTACTTCATAAGAATCAGTTAAGAAACTTGATAACCACAGTGTTAGAAATACACTACTGCCATGGATTAAAAACTGCTTTCAAAATGGAAAGGTAAGAGTAGGAATAAATTTTGAATTCTTAGTGGAATGAGGCTGTTCACTACTGCCACTTCAAGAGATTAGAACTAGAACAAGCATTGTTCAATACAGCTGTGCATAAGCTAGAGGAGAAAGTGAATGCTGAGACAACTTCTTGTCTATCCCTGTTACCATCTTTTTTTACATGGTAAAACTTTTTTATTCTGGAAGCTCCATTTCTTCTTTTTTCTCCTCTACTATATCTTTCTCCAGTGGGCCGGGGTTATCAGTTACCATTAATTGCTCATCACAACTGGACTTACCCTTATCAAGGCATCTTAGCAAAATTCCAATAAAAAGCATTAATAAGCAGTATTAAGTTTGGGCCATTTGCAAATGCAACTCAGTACTCATCTGAAAGAGCACCTTGCAGTACTTGGTAGGAGTAAGTCTTTAGATTATCGACAAAAATATGACAGAACTACTGAAAAGCACAGAGTAGGAAAATATTAAGATACCATTTAAAAATGAGTGGTAAAATATATATGACTTATAAAATTACATTAAGTATTGTTTCAAGTCTAATTTTTTTTGTCCCAAAAGAGAAAACACCTATAGCAGAAAAATATTACATTAATGACAATGCAAAAAAAAGTCTTAGGCTTGGGGAGGAAAATTTCACTGAACAGTATTCTCTCCTAGGCTGACCCTGTGAGCTACTGTGAAAGGTCAGTAAAGTTTTACTAACTGTCCAGACAGACATTTTCCTAGGTCAGAGTAGACCAAACTACATTAAAGTGTCAGTGTTCCAGACAACAGGGAATATTAGAACAACATCTTTGGAAACAGTAATAGAAGAGCTGACTCTGTATTCTGGTTTCACACAAACAGAAGGCAGTAATTCCTCTTATTAGCACATGTATCTTTACAATACATCTTCACAGACTGCTATGATACCATTAGGTCTTCCAGAAAAGGACACAGGCTTCTAATGGATAAAGCTTATCAATGTATCTTGGCATTGTCATATATTACAAAAGCTATTCCTAGAAGTGAGAAGTTATTATTTATGTCAGCACAGGACTCTAGGAAAAACAAACAAACAAAAACCCCAATTTATCCAACTTTGAACATTCCAAAATTCAGATATATCAAATAATAGAAAATATTCACAAATCCTATAATTTGATTTTCTCCTGTTTAACCTGGTCATGATTTCCAACAGTGTCCTCTCAACAGGATTTTATAGGGCATGTAGTTGGTTTTGAGTTGCTTATGCAGGTGCATGGAACTGAAAAGATTCGTTGTTTCATTCATTACGGAGCTTTATGGAAAAGCTCTTTCTGTATCTGCATGCTAACCTGGGCATTCTTAAATTGGGCTGTACACCCAAGAAAGAACTTCACTTACAAATAGACAGTGTATCTGCCTTTCTGCGTGTTGTGCCACTCAGTCCAAATTTGTTATCACCACCAGACTCTTATGGCTTTCTTTTACTTGCATGATTTTCTACAAAATTGTTGTATCATGCTAGCAGGAAGTGTCCATCAGTTTATCTTTGTGTCTGGGGCATTCTGAAGTTAATCTAGTACTTCCATCAGTCCCTGGAGATGTGGTTTGCATTCAGCTGTGAACAATGAGGGACTTAAAGAGAACTGTATATGTGATGGATGTTTAACAATTAAGAATCTTAAGTTGCATGTGGAGGAGCTGGGAAGAGAAGCAGAGGTCCTCAAGAGGATAAATGAGTGTAAGAGATTTATCAATGAAATGTGGTCAGTTTCAAATGCAGAAAATGAGAAGCAGCAAGGAGGTCAATGGAAGTGAGATGAAAGCAGCCTTTAGACAGGAGAAAGAGGAAGAGGAAAAAGAGATAAGTGAGATATGTAAAGAGACAGAGTTAAAGTAAATGACAAGCAAAAGGAAATGTGAAGCATGAACAAGACTCTGCAGAGCTTGTGGTAAACCTTGGCTGATAGAGCACATCAAATCGCAGACTGGTGAGCGGACAATAGTTATGGCAGTGAGGAAGAACAGCCTAGCAGATGGAGACATGTTGGAAAACACACATTTTACATGTACTTCTTCTGATCCTGACTTTTCTGCCTGGAATACAGTTACAGTTAACCATGACAGAACAGATGCATATATGTAGCATACACTGTAAGAAAGTATCATGTCTGTTGGTAGGCATCAATGGCATAAAAGAGGAAGATTCTTTGTTTGCATGATAACTCTCAGACATTTGCGACAGCAAGTGTAGGGTGACAAACTAATTATGATTTTGGGAGGAATGAGAAATTTTGTCAATATAGCTAGGCTGGGTGTGTGCAACCTGTGGTTAACAGATAATTTGCAGTTAATAAATAACCTAGATTACTTATTATGCTTATTAGGCTGGGTGGAGAATGGCTTGAGAGCAGCCCTGAGGAAAAGGACTTGGGGGTGCTGGTTGATGAGAAGCTCAACATGAGCCGGCAGTGTGAGCTTGCAGCCCAGAAAGCCAATCGTGTCCTGGGCTGCATCAAAAGAAGCATTACAGCAGGTCGAAGGAGGTAATTCTCCCCCTCTACTCTGCTCTCGTGGGACCCCACCTGGTGTACTGTGTTCAGCTGTGGGGCCCCCAACATAAAAAAGCCCTGGGCCTGTTGGAGCAGGTCCAGAGGAGAGCCACAAATATGACCAGAGGGCTGGAACACCTCCCCTATGAGGACAGGCTGAGGGAGTTGGGGTTGTTCAGCCTGGAGAAGAGAAGGCTCTGGGGGAACCTTATAGTGGCCTTCCAGTACCTGAAGGGGGCCTACAGGAAATAGGGAGGGACTTTCTACAAGGGCATGTAGCTAGAGGATGAGGGGTAATGGATTTAAACTGGAAGAGGGCAGATTTAGACTAGATATTGGGAAGAAACTCTTTACAGTGAGGGTGGTGAGACACTGGAACAGGTTTCCCAGGGAAGTTGTGGATGCCCCATCCCTGGAGGTGTTCAAGGCCAGGCTGGATGAGGCTTTGAGCAACCTGATCTAGTGGGAGGTGTCCCTGCCCATTGCCGGAGGGGTTGGAACTCTATGATCTTTAAGGTCCCTTCCAACCCAAACCATTCTATGATTCTATTACAGGAAAATAGAAGATGGGACTGCATGTAGGAAAGCAGTAACTACATACAGAAATCAACCATCATTTTCCTGTAAAGATCTCAGATTCCTGAAAACAGCTTAGTTTTAGTGAATCTCTCCTGGGTTTAAGTGAAACAATTCATTTGGGAAATATTGAGGACTACACAGGTAATTGTTTTGCAAAGCTTTTCACTGTTCTCTGGGAATTCTTCTATCACACAGCCTCTCCAGGAGGATCACCACAACATTTTCTTCACAGGATTGTGTAAAGGAACCTGCAGATACTAGCCCAGATTCTACTACAGATTCTACTAACGGGCAGAGAACAGGTCCCTCTGACTTGAGTAGTTTCTGTACATTTAGGCAAGTTATGGTTTATTTAGTGGTAGAGATCCTCAATAGTTTTATATGACAAACACCTTTCTGGAGATAAGTTGATTTACTGTAGCATAAAATTTGGTCTGTTAGAAGGCAGGAATACAAGAACACAACCTGAAGCTAATAAAAAAAGTGTCCCGTGTTTGGGAGTGGCACAAGACATCAGTGCCAATACTGTTGCTTGTTCAGGCCATTATCTAAAACAATATCTCAATAAGCCAGCTGAACTGCTAGGATAACAGCAATGCACTCAGTAAGACACTTATTAGCTGGTCAATGGCTTACTGTTTGTACTGAAACATGTTCCAGGCATCTGAGGAGGACATTTAAAGATCAGTTTTCTTTATCTCCCATAAATATGAAAACAATAAAGAGCTTATGAATGCATAAAATGTTTGAGTGCGATCCTCTAAGGCCATCCAGCCTCCTCAGAGTTCTAAACAAATGTGGGGCAATGAAAGGCTTTGAAAAATAAGTATTTTATCTTACATTTAGGAAAGTGATTAGCAGAGGTGTTTTAAAAAGCTTTAAAAAATTTTAACTTAGGAAGAATGTGTGAATGAGCATTTTTAGATGTAGCTCTTACTTTGGGGCAGCATTGTAACGTGTGGTGAGTTAAAGCAAGATTCTTATATTTATATTCAACAAATAAGGAACATGTAAGTGTGTCACTGTGCTGTCTAAAAGATTCAGACTCCATCATAGGTGACGTACTCAGCACAGTAAAAAAAAGGATGTCTGCAAGCAAGTCTAAGCCTCACAGATAAAGAGAGAAAAAAAAAATGTGCTTATTGGAAAAGGTATTGCTCTTGCTAAGAGAAAGGAGTTTGAGTCAGTGTCGTGACTAAAGCCAGGTTTGAGCACACCTATTTGTCTCTATACACAAGGTGAAATGCGCAGGACAACCAGGATGGGGTACAGACAGTGCCAGGCTCTGGAAGTGTACTTTCTGTGGTTTTGTAATTTTGGAAGGTTTTTGTTGTTTTGGTTTTTGTTTTGGGTTTTTTTTTTTCCCTCCCGAGAACTACATTTGGGAGTCTATGACTCCTACAAGGATTGTGAAGGACATATGAGCCCTCAGTGTCATGTGCAATTGGGTCACAACCTTTTTGTTCTCTAATTTGGCCCTTCCTTTTCCATGATATATACTCTTTAGAGCAGCAAACTGTTTCTCCCCCTTTATTTTACTTATTATACATACGAAATAATTTTTAATCATTTTTCATTCCATTATGCATCTGAAATTAAAAATATAGCAAATTTAATTGGAATTTGAATAGTGATGCTACAGGAATTTCCACCTAAATCAAGAGAATCAGAATGATTCCTATTTAAGAATAATTTTTACTTTTCAGACCCTTACCTTGAGTAATTTATACAGTGCTAGCCACAATATCTTTGTAAAGGTTTAATTGCTCTTCAGGGGAGCAGTGTAGAGCAATTATACAAATGATACCAGATATCAGCGATTTAAGTCATGAGGAAAGACTGACAAAGTTGAGCATATTCTCAGTGGAAAAGAAGAGACTTCATGTAACCCAAGTGAAGTTTTAAAAATTACGAAGAGGACTGATAAAATTGATCCAAGCAAGCTCTTTACATTTGCAAGACCACAGAAGTTAGAAGACATGATCTAAAAATTTGAAAGTCGGGAACAAGAAGAGAAATGCTAAGGCAAAACTATTTTACACAGAAGGATTAGAAGTGTATGGAATAAATTACTATAAAGGGCCCCTGAAGCAAGAAGCATCATTGAATTCAAGAGGGAATGAGATGAATTTCTAAACAAAAGGAGCAGATAGAGGAGTGACAGAGAAAATAGTCAAATGGAAATAAGGGAGACAATAAAGAACAAGCAAGAAGAGCATGAGAGCCTTTTCCTCTTATTTCTTTGATTCTTCTTGCTGGTACTCCTTTTTGGATGTGGCTCTACTATTACCTAAAATAATGCAGCAGCCCCGTAGCACAGGTCAGTCAGTCTTTTTTCAGAAATGATTGACAATATTTTTAATAACAAGTTTATGTAATTAAGTGGTTCCTGGTTTTTGGCCCATGGTCAATCTTTGATCAACTCTTGAAAATGAACCAGTTACTGATCCTAGCCTAGTTTGTCACACTGGACAGCTATATATCAAGGAAACCCCTGTCAAATAGACATGGTGTTACAAAATGATCAGAAGGTCTTTTCTCTCCCACGATTCCAACCACTCCTGGCAAGCACAAGTTGTTGGAATACCCAGCATCATGCTCCTGGGATATCTGTCTGCTTAGGAGCTGGATCTTTCAGAGGTAGCTTTTACTAATAGACACAGAGGATGTAGTTACATAAGATCTTCTCTAGTGAGAAAGCCAATTTATGAAGTTCCAGCTCACAACCACAGCTACTCATTCCAGTCCCCACACTATAATTTACTGCATTCCCAAGAAGCAGCACCAGAAATTTGCAGTGATTTTACAGATTCTGACTATATACATTATCTTAATTTTCTTGTGACTGTGCAAACCAATAAGGAACAGCCAAGGCCTTGAAGCTGTGCATGCTCAGGAAGACAAGATTTCATTGATTTACTTTCAGACAGGTGTATTCAGAATGACAGCTTTAATTACACAGGAATGAATGGCTGAAAAGCCCATGCACACCTGAGAAAGCTTCTTGGGTTTCATTGTCGACTCCTACCTATGTCCATTTTTGGAAACCTAATTATTTCTCAACAATATTAAATATTTAAAAATCTAATTATTGCTCAGTTGCTCCATTCTCTTCTAGTTCACCACAGCTGTTGCAGTTTTTATTTATCAAGTACATGTTATCATGTCAAAACACAGCATATGGACAATAATACATTGAAATCCTAGTCCTTGCCTAACTAATTGCCTTGTAGCTTTCAGAAATGCACCAAAAAAAAACCCCAAATAGCATGGTATATATGGCAAATAGTAATAATATTTCTGTTTTATTTTCTTGGGAAGTGGGGGACATTTGAAAGGATTATGCAGTTTCTTTCAACTTAAAGCTTGATTTTTTTTTTTCTTCAAGAAAATGTACTATTATTTTCCTCCACATTTTAAACATTAATTTCCAAGGTATCAACGGCTAATTATTCAGCAGTTACTTTAATGTTTCAGATAGGGAATAAGTAGCCTCGGGGAGAACAGATCATGCTTTTAAAGTAAGTCTAGTTACAGTAAAGGATTATTACTAGAAGACATACACTGCATATAGTCACTGCTATTTCTTCCTCCATTCAAAGACAGAAGCACAGTGGCAAAATTTAATCTCATTAAAAAAAAAAAAAATCTAGATGTTGCCTAATAGCCCTATGTACATAGTTGGAGCTTGGAAAGATGAGCTCCAGAGTACAGAAGAACTTACTGCCATCGGCTGTTGATCCCACCTCATGCTGGGCACAGCGGAAAGGGAAACTCATTTGCCCTTTTGTATTTATTTCGCACTTGAGAGTCTTTCTGTGACCCCACCTTCTCCGGTCTTCAGTGAAACCCTGGTCTATGAGCTGGACAACTGGAAGCAGCACAGTTAGCATCCTCAGGGAAGGGTCTCAAAGCTCGTCAGTCACACCCCCAATGCCAGAGCTCCTCAGCCTTGTCTGATGCAGGCTCTCCAGGGCCAGGAGCACCAAAGTGGATTGCAAGTAAAGAAGAAAATTAAAATGATATCTCAAAGGAAAATTAACACTTTCATGTAGTTATATCTTTGGTGAAATTATTTGGGAACTTCCTCCCACAAAGGTATGTGGGCCAGGTGGTCCTGAGCACACCTGCCTGCCGCAAAACTATTAAATGAGAAGTAACATGCACTTAAACTCTGTCCAATAAAAATCCTATCTGACTGTTTCCATATGACAAAAGGTATGTCAAGTGACAGAGACAGCAGTCCTCACTAGGAACTGGAATAATTTTTCACAACGCTCATAATGGACAGCTCATGTCCTGTCCTCGCCACGGCTCAGTCAGAAAGAGAGGACAGCATGGACCAGGACTGCAGGTCCTTGGGTCAAGTTGTGCCCCCTGACTCCACTTCCACTACACAGCTTCTGGACCTCCTCTGGGGTCACTGAATGTCATAGCCATAAGATATGATGATTATATGGGGAGTGTTCTTTTCAGTTTGAAGTTCATGAAATAATTTGAGTGTTCCTCTGCAGCCCGGCTGACTGGTGGGTTTTTAGCCCCAAACTGATGATCTGTTTGCACACCTTAATGTGTGGGATTAGAACATGTGGGAGTTTGGAGAGAAAAAATATTGTTGGGATTGTGTTGGAGGACTGTTCCATGGAGAACCAGATAGACATGTTGTAAACTTCTTAGTACTCTCTTCTGTGAGTGGTCTCTGACCTGTGCTCTTCCCCAAGTAGCGCATGGAGATGTATGGGAAAGTGCTAGGTGGCAAAGGCCGAAAGTCCACATGGGACTCTGCTGACAGTCGATGCCACGAGTGATGGCAGACCACAACTTAATCCTGTGATCTGGACCTAACATATCATAATACCAAGCTTACTTGACTCTTCTCCTCGAATATTTCTATGTATTGCACTTTGATACATAGTTTCCAACTTACTTCAGCGTGCAGTATTGGGTCACCAAAAACTTACTTGAGGTATTTCAGTTAAATATCTATAAAAGGAAGCAAGCATTATAAGTTTTACTAATCAAATGTATTAGTGGTTCAAAGTGTTAAAAACATATCTATATCTGTTTTACAGTAAATGTGTTTCTTACATTTAGCTTACTAGCATAGACATAGCCTCTGAGATTGAGATGCGATTTCCAACTGAGGCAAAATCTCTGTTCAGTGCTCCAGTTATTCTGACCAGAAATCTCTCCAAACTTGGACAGGAATTTTTAGATCAGGGATGGAGCTATTGCCTCCTGCTAGACTTTACGATATGCTGATATCTAAAAGGTTACAGCTTGTGGGGCTGGTGAAGACTCTCTTCAGGTGGGAAAAGATTTTGCAGAGGAATACAGAAGGGTAGCAAGACCTCTGTAACCCTCCTGTGATCCCCAGGCAGCAGAAACAGCCTTCAAGGGGTCATCGAAGTAAGCACAGGTAAGAGCAACAGCAAGACTCTTACACATGACATGAGGAAATGGGCTAAGACTGCTCCCCTGGCTGCTCCTCAGCCCAACCTGCCCACAGTTGGGTAGATTCATAGATCTTGCCCTAATATTTGAATAGAAATATTTTTGCTAGGTTTTGTTTTTCTATGTTTTTATATCCATTTCCTCTCCCCTTGTAACCACATATTATATCATAGATCTGTCCAGATCACCACAATTTAACCAGTGGAGTACCATTCTAGTCTGAGTCAACATATTGATACATGTTAGTCTCTCTTTAATTACCTGAGAAAGACGAAAATAATGACACTATAAATATAGAAGAGGCTGAATTTTTAGGAGTACTGTTCACCAACCTATTGTTAAGCAGCACATACAAGTGTTTGGTGTATGCTGAGATTAATTTTCAATACGCAGTTTCCCTTGGGATATACATATTCTTCCAATCAGCATAGAACTGTCCATCAAAAGTAACTTTATAAATATATATATATATCTCATTACAACACTCTCACACACACACACACACACACAATCCCTACCACAACTTTTGGGGGTTGCTTCTTTAAAAAGCTGTAAATCTGAGTAACATTTTTTCTGCACAATGACCTGTTCAGGTAGGTGGATGTTAATTTCAACAGACAATTGGAACAGAAGTGCTTGTTGATTTATTTTTTTTTCTCCCTTCCACTTTTGCAAACAGTTAAGTTAAAAATTCTCTTGTCTGAGAGGCAGAAATCATTAATGCAAAGGGGGAAAAATAATTTCATAAGAGGTGCTTTGGAGTCCAGCCTATTTTGGTTTTCTTACTCAAACCATTTACTTCTAATTAGATAAGAGAACAAAAAAAAAATTCCAAAGGGGAAAATACTTTTTTTCCCCACAAATTGCTTCCATCATTTCTGAACTCTGCTAAGCATTTTTAATAGATATGTGCCCTTAGTTCATCTTTTGCATGCTAACAATTTAATCTGAATACCAATATAGACACAAAATAAACGATTGTTTCCTGCCAGAGGTATCTGCAGAAGAAATCTTGGAGTAAAACATTGTCTTTGCAGCTCATTGTGTCTCTAATTAGACTGGAAGGAGGCAGAAGCTTGCTGGTGTCAGTCTGTGTTTAGCATGCCCTGGAGCTTCAAGCTCCTGTGGGTATCAAAGTGCACTAATTAAATGAGGGGTCCACAATACCGCACTAAACATCAGAGTGAGAGAAAGAGTCCAGTGTCCTCAGTGCCTTTGAGAATCCATGGCCCACGCTAATTACCCATTGTTGAATTGACTTCCCATTCTACAAGGAATGAATGGTGCCTCTCTCTCCCCCTTCCCCCAGCCTCCTCCCCCCCTTAGATTTTACCATCTTTGCTTTGGCCGCCTAATTAATCTTATGGAAATCTCCCGAAGCCAGATTCCAGCAAGGTTGCCCCGATGTTTATAATTTGATTTGTGATGATAAAAGTGAAGACACCCGGTGATGGAACAGTGTCATTTCCAACACTCTTGAGAATCGAAGAGGCTATCAATCTTTCCCACGTGCATGGCAAACTGATATCCTAGAAAATTAACTTCAATTAATAACAGAAGTCCCCAGATGCTCAGGGAAGTAGAGATGCTTTGAAAGAGAACCTTCAAAGATGTCTCTGGATTGTCTTTTATATGCAGACTCTCCTTTTTTATATAGAAGAGATTCTCTATAAGGGAATGTGTGGCGATGGGGGGAGTTCCCCCTCTCCCCTTTTAATCTGAGCAAGATGAGGTAACATTTTATATTTAGTTTAGGAAGAAGTTAATCAAAGGTCTGTAGGTTAAATCTGTGTTTTTTTTTCCTCTCTGTAGATGGTACTACTTAAAGGATTATACTACACATTTCACTGAGGAAAATAAATTTAAAATAAAAATGTTTTTTACCATAACTTTCCCCTCCGCAAAATGCTGGAAAGTTAAGGGTTGGGCTGCTGCTCATTGCCAGTCTTCTTCACCTTGACAAGATTTGTGATCTAAAGCTGAATATTCCATCAGGGAAAAAAGACTTGTTAAGATTTTACATGTTCTAATAACTGCAATGACACAGATACTAAAGACTCCTATAAAAGCAAACCTTGTTCCTGTGAAACCTTGCAACACATGAATTTTACTCACAAAAAATGCCACGTCTACATTTGTGAGTGGCATTTCTGTGTTGCTATTGTATAGGGTAGTTGGTTAGACAACACAGCCTCAGTTTATTAGTAGCAAACCAGAAACAGATGCAACATTTCACCACTTGTGATATCGAGAAATTCCTTCCTGAACAAACAAAACTTAAAAGATCACCCAGTAACATTTTTTAGTTTGGGTTGAGTTGGGTTTATTTAACATCATATGCCAAAGACAACAAGTTCAAATTATGATTAACAATTAATCTGAGGTGATGGATAAACAAAGCTTAGTGTCCACTACCTTACTTAATGTTTATCTTCCAAGTGATTTTCAAGGTAGCTTGAAATGAACCTAAGTTACAGTCTTGTCTTAGCAGCAAGAATGGGTTAAGTTTATTGCATTTCAGGTTCTTGTTATAATCGCCATCACGTGAATGAATTCATGTTGTGCCATTTCTTGCTCTCATTACAACCTTTGTTACGAGAATGAGGTATTAGGATTTTAATGCCTCATATATTCTGTGAATTATGTTAGTGTGCTGTACTACTTTGACCTTTTAAGTATTCTGTAATTTGATTGGCTGGTAATTCTAGTCCTTTTCTTGTTGACAGCCTCAATAACCTTTCAGACAAAGGTGGAATGGCAATCCAATCAAAATACAGAATATTTAAGAGTTCAAAATATGTAGCATAAAGGATGGCTATAGCTCATCAGGAGAAATAGATCTAGTGCTTAAAAATTGCAATATAAATAGAAAACAGAAAAAATAATGCATTCCAAAGATAAAGCTTAGGATAACAAATGAAAGTGACAGGATTTTTTTTTTCAAACTTAACTTGTGATAACTTGTGATATTCTCTTGGCTAACTGTACTTGATAGATACACAATTATAATTTTTTACCTTCTTTTTCAATATTGCTATGTCACATGAAATTTTATTAAATGAAACCTTGATTTTATGTCTTGAGCATCTAGATCTATTTTTAAATAATTTTATCAAATTGTGAACACAATAAATAAGTTTGCACTAAGAGGCAGCACCTGAACACCTTTATGAGGATTGTTAGTAGTAATAGTAATCCATATATCATATGTTGGGTGTACAAAGTATCATAAAACATAAAAAGTAGATGACCATTATAATTTGGTATTATCATCTGCATGTTCACATTTAATGATTGGAGAAGGATGTCTATTTGTCAGAAACTGACATTTGGATTTGGTTTTTTGAATAATACATTTTGTTTGAAAATAATCCTCAGTGACAAACAACACTAATTACAATGAATGCATACTCACTATATTTACCACTGTATGTAGAACAGAAAGCAAACTAATTTTACAGAACCTAGTAAATGTTAAACTAATTTGATTCCTTTCTCCAAATGAATTATTCCTCTGAAATCTCTGCTTATAAAAAATAATGGTTTTTTAATTTTCTGTAATAATTATTTTTTCCTTTTTTTTATTTTTTAATCTTTCATAGAGTTCTATATGCAGAACCTACACAAACAGTAGAAAACATTCAGGAAAGTCTGATTTAATATCCTTCAAAATCTCTGGAACACCCTCGCTTAAGAATGTTATGCCAAACCCAACTTGATATAATTTGGGGCTGAATTGCTGTAACTATACCAATAAGTAGAAATAGTTTACCCTTTTTTTTTTTTTTTTTTTTTTTTTTTTGGTATTTTGTTTCAAGTAGAGGTTGGCATACAGTTTTGTCTATGAACTCCACATGGGGGTTGAAGTGGCATACAATATTAAGGTCATTTCAGGGAATTCTTTCTTTTTCAATGAAGGAAATTAAAGAATTGATTCTTCCTTTTTCATGAGACCACTATTAGGTATATTTAGAGAAGGATCCTTTCAGGATTCCTACTTGAACGGGTTATGAATTTCCAGCCAGCTGAATTTTTAGGCTCTTCTACTTGGCAAAGAAGGATCTAGGTCAGATCCACAGACCATAGGTTAAAAATTTTAGGAATCCTGAAGGGGATATCATTAATTCCTACAGCATACTTGTATGAACAGAAAGACTGCAGATGTATACCACTTTTAACATATCCTCTTAATAAGATACAGCAGATTTCACACGGCATAATATGAAGCTATTCAACATACAAAATAAGATATATACACAAGCTGTTTGACAAGGTTTTAGCCCTAACTTTGTGGAGTTGTTGGGAAGTCTATGTATCATGAGCAGAAATGTCAGTAATAGAAAGTAAATTACAGTAATGTACCATATTCTCAGTCTGCAAATGCCAATGGCTTCTAAGAGCCTTTGCAATTTAAAAAGCCTGGTCAACATTTTTTATGGCATGCTGATGTGCCTGAGAGGTGTCAGAGAAATTCTGTTCTTTCTATTACCACATGATACAAACAGAAGGTGCAAGGTATACCAGGGTCTAGAATGAGCCTGGAAACCATCTATAAATAACCAAGTGAAAAGTGCTTTGTATTTTTCAACTGAAGCTACAATTACATGAGCATAACGGTTTCCTGTGTAAGTCTATACATTTCTCCTACCGATGTCTTTGGTAAGACCTATCACAGCTGCAGCCACACAGGTTCCTACTGCTGTTTGAAATGCCCTGGATTATCTGAAATATTCAAGGTCGGTAAAAGTCACACTAGAGCTGTTCTTCTCTAGATCACTAAAGCCACAGTTGCTGATGAGAAACTGCTTAACTCCTCACTACTTATAATAATGAGAGACATCCTCTGTTTAGTCAACTGAACTTTAACCCCAGGGTGGGATTCCGGGGGATTCATCTTCTAGATGAAGATACTGAAATTGTGGTCTTCACAGAAAGATGATCTTAAGTGAGCTTGGTAGATGTCTGCCATTGTAGCCAATGGATTCAAGAGAATGGTTCAGCTCACCAAATACAGGTTGCAGGGTGGGTAGAGTGTCTAATAGGCTTTACAGATTATTTTGGCTAGGAATTCAGTTCAAGTACCAAAACATAGGTAACACTAACTGTTTCAGATATTTAATTTGGGACTGATACTGAAAATAGTTTTATATTTGCACTTAAGTTCAGGTTTGTGAGAATGGAAGAAGTAATGGAGGGGAGTCTCCCTCAGTTTTTTTTATCATCACTGTTTTCCCATAGTAACTATGCTTTGACTTTCATTGAAGAATTAGGTTGTTGTTTATCAGTATACAAATCTTCACACATGGACAGCTTACTCTAATCTGAGTATGTTCACTTTATTACATAATTTAATACTGAAGTTTTAAAGAGAATTGTAAGAAGACAGATGTCAAACATCTTCCATCACAAAAGTATCAGACATGTTTTTATGAAGATATCAACATAGTCAATGACTGTGTTTTTTAGTGGTTATTTCTGCCAATCTAAAACCTGAATTTTCATGTCCAAATGCAGCAGTTTCACCATTTTGCCAGCAGGAGGTCACCTCCACTGGAATTAAGGATGTTTGCACACTAAAAATTAAATTAAAAGGAAGAATGTGTTGTTGTAAAAGGCTTTATATTCAGTAAGATAATCACTGTACTTCACATGCTCCTTCTTAAAGTGCACGTTCCTGTCCTTTGGAGGTGACCTGCAAGTAGCTTAGCAATAATGCTCTAAAATTCATGCTCTGCTCACTTAATAACAGATTCAATTTACCTGTTTTTCTCTTCTGGTATGTGATAATGCAAATCAATTCCATGAAAGTTGAGAGAACCTGGCAAGCAAGTCTGGATCAATCTTTCTTCTCAAAGCCATGATTGTTGAAAGTAGGACTTAGAGTGAAGCCAAGCGTTTCAGAAGTCACTGAAGGCAAGGGCCTCAGAATGGAGAAAGTGGCTAACAAGGCCAGGTGATTCAAATCTATTTCCTCGAACAGACCTGTTTGCTTCATTCCTTTCTCATTTAAATTATAAACCACTCCACTAGAGTCATTAAAGTTATACTAATAAAAAAAAAAAAAAGAAAAAAAAAGAAAATCAGATTTGACCTTCTAATTGGCTTCAAATTAGGCCCTAAATAGGTAATTTATTAGTCTAGGGAAATGATCACCTGTCTTTGCTCTGAACCATCTGAAGGGTAAGTAATACCTCCTTACAGTCCCCATAAAGAAAGAAAATGAAAACAAATACATTCTACATTTAATAGACATTAGGACCCCAGTTCTGCTCTTACTTTTAGATAGTAATATGGAGCTCAGAGGAGTGCCTTTAAATTAAATTAGTTAAAATGAAAGAAGTTCCTAGATATATGTACAAGTTACCAAAGAGTAACAAACTCCTATGTATCCACTAATTTATTTACAGTAACTACAAAAGTTCATGCCACTGGCTCCTCCCTTCAACACACTTTCTTAAGGTCTGATTTTCTAACATGAGCATCATTCGCAACTGTGCTGAGGAACGTAAGCAGGATCCAAAATGTGAACTGTCAGGAAGGCCTGGTTCAGTGAGCTTGTGTGCTTTCTCAAGGTATTTTCCTTCCTGTACAGAAAGCACTTTAGTATTTTAAAAGGTCACATATTCAGAGAAGATACATAGTGACTCCATCCATAACACATGCTTCCCTGCCTTTCAGCAGTGAGTGGAAAACCTGGATTTATGGTATGGGGAACACTTGTCCCAGCCTCTTCCACTGCTTCCACTGCTCTCCTCTGAAGAAGACTATCCCTGCACACAGGAACGGCTCTGAGGGGAAGAGCTGTGTTTCACCATGTCGTGGGACCACGAACAACTGCTCAGTGAGATTTCTCAGCTGTCCCTGCATTCACGATGCAGGAGGAAAATGGCTCATCAAAAGCTGTCAGCTAAAATTCAGTAAAGGTGGTAAAATTTCTCTTCCATATGCCCACTCACAGCAGCACAAAAGTGCCACAATGTCAGAAGTCACACACCATCTTAAAAAGAACAGAGTTCGTGAGTCATGACAGCGGTGACAGACATTTTCACTTGCACTGATGAAGAATTAGAAGACTGAAAATGTGGGGGTTTTTGAGTGTTTAATTCACATTCAATTTTTTTTTTCACAGTCCTTTTCAGTCTATGTAATACTCTAGAAAAAGCATTGCTAAGAGAGTGTTCAAACTGGAGTACACAGCACCCACGGATGCCTCAAAAATAACAGCATTCCTGGCAAGACTCAGAAATTCTCAGAAGTAACGCCTGTGGGAGGAGAAATAAACAGAATTTTGCCAAAGAAACAATCATTTCAGTTAGAAGTTCTGATGCCAATCCTTGAAGTATCACTTTCAAGGAGAATATTCCAAAATCAAAGATCACAGCAGCTACAAGTTCAAGTGTTTCTCATGCTCTCCAGGCACATTCATTCCTGTTCTCATCTCAGTATCTATGACCCTCAAGCACCAGTGCATGCAGACAAATACAATTGTTCTCAGAATCAGATAATTCAGTGACCTCATTTTGATTATTACTTTCATAGACTCCTGTATTTGAAACAGCTTGACATTTTTTTTTATTGCTGACCCGATTTCTACTTCTCCATTGCAGGCCCAAATGAATCGTATTGAAGGGAAGTATTCACTTTTACTTCTGTCAGGAAAATATCTCATCTGATTGCAGCTATAAATCAGATCAGATCTGGAAAAACTAAGTCAGTTGGCAACACCACTTCCCCTGTTAAAACGAAAAAATAAAAAAATCAAATTAACAAATCTGTACTGTAACATCTTCTCTAAGATTTGTTGGAAACTATACAGACTATAGAGGGATTATGCTGGGCCAGCTGTATTGCACCTTACATTCAGAACACCAAGATAATAAGGTTAAAACAATCTGCTTTATACTGATTCAGGCTGGACTTTTGAAAGTGATAAACTAGCACTTTTATCTTCAAGCAATCTTTGATAAGACCTTTATTGCATAAGCAAACAAAGCAGTTAAAAAGTCTCAGAAGAGTAGTAGCTATACATGCTGGCAGAAAAAACAATGATACGTGTTTCATTCCTTTCCTTATGCAAAATACTAAAAAGTTCCTCTTTTGTGGAAAATCTGAGGTTTTAATTGGGATAGAATAAAATACTTAACAAGAGACAGTGACTTTGTCTCAAGATATTCTGCAGACGCAAAAGGGCAAATAAGGATTTTTTTCTATCAATATCAGTTTCACTGCAACAAGTATGCTTTGGATTTTTTTTCCCATTGTGCCACATTGTAAATTCAACCAGTTTGCTGTACTATCTCACAGTAGGTCCTTGTGACCCAGCAACTTTTCAAGTATTATCCTCCCTTTGAATATCTCTGTTTCATATTATCTTCATCTCATACAGTATTTTGCATCCTTCTGCTTTGATTCTCACCTATGTGAACTTATTTTCACTGCATATTACCAACCTTCGTTGCCCCTATATTATTTTTCTGTCCTCACAGTTACCTGCAACATCTCTTAATTTTGTATAATTTCCAAATGTGGTCTTATTAATGTCTTTTAGGAGAACAAAAGAATTAAACAGAATTAAATACCTTTATATAAAAAATGAAGCTCCAGGTTAGGCAAATGACTCCGTACTTATACTAATGAGATTGAAGAGCAGAATGAAACCTCCTGTGTCTCAGATCTGACATACAGGAAGTGACAGATCCAGAGCAAGCAAAATGAATTCAGAAACAGGAGTATTTTGACTTAGGCAATGAACTTGGAATATCTACCATTATTACTTTTCCAACACATCTCTGTGAAACACAGCAATTTTGTTATCCAAGCACCAACCAGCAAAGACCTATACCCTCAGCCCAGTCAAACTGAAAGAGCCGTAAGGCCTCCAGAAATAATTGGCCAACTTCAGAAAATTGGCAGTGCACAGATGCAGCAGCCAGCTCCCATCCATGTCCTAAACAAAGCAGCCCACAACTGAAGAAAGAGCTAAATATGTGACTGGTTTTGAGCTTAGTTACATTAATAGTACGTTATCACACTAGTAATTGTCAGCATATGCTTTTCAGATTAAAAGCGGCTTTACAAAGAATTGAAAAGAGAAAAAAAAAGATGTTTCACTCTGAGACTGTAAATCGATTGGAAAATATTCAGACAATAATCAGTCTTTACATACTCTGACTTTTAGTTAACATACTGTGATAATAAATATCTTTATCTCAACTTGATACAAATATGTCTTTCCCTTTGGAAACAAAAATTAACAAAGCAAACAAAAACTATCCCACAGAAACACAGTAGTGTTTGAACATCAATTTGACAGGTACTATAATTTCCCTATTAAGGGTTTCTGAATATCATACAGGCGTATACTGCTAGAACACTGTAAGAATTCTTTGCAGAAGTCATCTGAAAAAGTTTTAGTACAAGTCAGAAAAGATACTGGAAGACAGACTCAGGCTGATGAATTTCACTGATGTTCCAAAACCATGACCTTGACTTATTTCCGTTTAACACACATCTAGTATCATTAAACCAGTAACAAGTAGAACTGAAATCAGTATGAGACAGGAGAGTTATCTCTGTAACAGATTTACTCTAAGCAGTGCTATGTCATCCACATACATTTTTATGCAAGTGACAAGAATCGAAGTGTGTTCAGTTATAATCTATGCCTTCCTTATTATTTTATTTCTAGGGAAAAGATGACAGAGGTGTGCACAACAGTCTTTCCAGGTCCCTCTGTAATAGAAGCCATAAATGCAAAAGATGACACACATTTTATTAATCTTCTTTCAACACCTTCTTTTATAATGTATTCAGAAATTTGCTTTTCCATATTTAAACAGGAAAAAATGGTTTGGCCAGTGAAGAAGGGGGAGGGGAAGAAAGCTTTTCATTTTTTACATAGAGATTTTTAGTTCTTGTTGTGCCTGTTAGTGCTGCCAAGAGAGAAACTTGTAGAAAGACACAAGCATTTGCTTCTTCTGTAGCATGTCTCCCTATTGAAGGAATATACTTTGACTTAGTTAACATTCATCATCAGAATACTCACCACTGATGGCTATTGAGATTTTTACAGTATTTTATATATATACATGTATCCCATTTATTATTACCAGAAATTTAAACCTTGTGTTAAACCTTGGGTTTGAACCTGCTATAGAATAGGGCGCTTGGTAACTCCATAGCCTTTGCTATTCTAACCCTTAAGAGCCAGGCAGAAAGTGAGAGGGTCTCTCCATGAAGGGCCTCTTGCTGCAAAGGCAGAAGACCATCTTTTAAGCAAGGCAGTTCCCTGTGAACACAATGACTTTGCACGCTGGCACTCTCCACCCTAGGACTAAATCCAAATATAAATGCCCATCCTGATAGTCACAAACTCCTCCAGGAATTTGGCAATAGTTATCTGAGAGATTCTGGTTTCCCTTTCAGGAATAAAACTCTCATCCTACCAACAGAGGCTTGCAAGCCTTGGAAACTGAGCTCTTAAGGGATCATGAACTATCCTGTGAATTCATTCACAATAATAATGGAAATAAAGATATTTTTTAGAACAAAGTGCACATACTTTTTCAATTAATCTGCCCTTAATGAACCCATTATTTTGCGTAAGTTTGCATCCATAGGTGAGTAATGCACACAGAGACACACACAAACATACCAACTGCTTCAAGACAGAGAAAAAAAGGATAACAGAAACTGGGGATCTTTGCCTCTTTTTAAATAGCTAAAAGGGATGCTCAGAGTCTTATGAGCCGTAAGTGCCTACACAGACCAACAGAAGTTCTACAGAATCTAGGAAGGAGACCCACTGTCTAGTTAGATAGTATCACTGGTGTTTCTCCTCTTCTTGCAAGACTGGGACAAAAACATAATTTAAAACAACACCAAACTTTGCTGAAATGCAGGACATGTTAGCAGTTGCAGCTGATCAAGCTTCTACCTGCATTTAAAAATGAGTCTTGGAAATAAAAACAAAATGTTGTCTCAGATGAAAAGCATTGGTCTGGGGTTTTCCCCTGTAAATTGTCTTTCTGAAACTTGCTAAATGTTGTTGAAGACCGAAAGCTTTTAAAAATGCATTTTTTTGCATGGCTTGTGGGAATGAGTTACCATTCCCAATCACATTTCTTTATAAAGTAGGCACATGGTAAAATTAATACAGTGCAAATGAACCCTGGCAATGTTTAGATTACATTTTAAGGGAAACAAAAAGTAAATGAGCATGGAGATCAGCATCTAGTGTCTCAATCCCTTGCAAATTAAGACTAAACCATCCTTTTTGAAGATTATTTGGGAAGTGTGTTCACAGAATCACAGAATCACAGA
>NW_010140205.1:0-1232 GCF_000699245.1 Pterocles gutturalis | reverse complement strand
GCCAGCAACAGGCTGAGCCTCTGGTCATCAAGTGTGGGGGGGGCAGTGTCATTGTGTGCCACTCATTCTTCCCCCTCCGCTGGAATCGCTGGCCCGGAGCGGGCTGGGCCTTTGGTTATCGGGTGGGGGGGCAGTTTCACTGTGTATCACTCATTTGTATATTTGTATATAGTATTGTTTTTAATATCATTGTAGTTTGGTTGTGTAGTTTAGTTATTAAATTGTCCTTATCTCAACCCACGAGTCCTCTTTACTGTTTAACCCTTTTATTCTCTCTCCTATCATTGGGTGGGGGTGGGGAATTGTGTGAGCGGGTGTGTGTGGCTTGGCCCCGAGCCAAGGGCTAACCCACCACATGGATAAAGACTATGTTTTTATAAATATATGCATACACTTTTCCTGTCAACTTCAGTAAAAGTTTCACTCAAACCTTTGCCTGTGTACATCCAGTTTACATAGACAGACTGCTTCATATGTTTTTTCTGTTCTTTTCCTTATTTATGGGGTTTCAGTTTTTCTTTGTATCATCAGCAGATTTTAACAGCGGCTATTATGGATTTATTTTAATTAATTTAACATTAATCCCATTGGAGACACATTAAATGCATTTTTATTTAATAGTAACTTCCTTTCTCTAATTTCTAGAATCTGCTGTTCAGAAGATCTGCCATATTACCAAATATTTTCCTATATTAAGTGCCACTTCTAAGCAGGAGATTTATAACAAAACCAAATGCCTAACAAAATCTATGAGAATTACACTTGGAGAGTAATCTTAACAATCAAGTAAATATGATTGCTTGCCAAAACCTGGGACTTTTTTCTTTCTCTCTTCATAATGCCATGCCAGTAAAACTAATACTATTCTCAAATTTAAATTTAAATAATTGACTTATGCATCACTGAATCACTTATTTTCATTGCTTGTCTTTAATTATACTGAGCTGTTAAAACTAGCTAGGTCATCCCATTTTATCTTTTATTAGCAAATTTATACATTTTGTTATCTTTTTATATATTCTTCAGTATTTATTAGTTTATCTGGATGTAACATTACCTGGAAAGAAATATCCTGAGCTTCTAAAATTCTTGGCCATTGTTACACTCAAAATCTTGATACAAGCAAAAGGCTGTGCACATTGTATAGAGAGACAAGAATTTGTTGTTATATCAGCTATTATTTTATCAAACAAATCAAAATGTTAAAAACCCCCAAATTTTTATTATTATTT
>NW_010140204.1:0-9511 GCF_000699245.1 Pterocles gutturalis | reverse complement strand
GAGGTGAAGGCTCTCGGAGCAGTACTGTCGTCTGGACTAGCTGCGCTGCTTCCGTTACAAACCCGCTCTACGGTTCATCTTTGGGGTTTAATGCTGAGTGTGCATCACCGTTTGGTCGATAAATTCTCCCAGATCATACTGTAGTCCTTGCAGTGCCTTTCTCCTCTGGGTACAGCGTTCAGATTGTCCGTTCCCGACTGGGAGCCGAGCAGTCAGATGTCAGGGTACATGGGGCAGTGTAGCTCTCAACATTGCTGGCAGTTACTAAACTGAAAACTGCCAGATTCAGTGAATTTTTTGATAAGCATCTAACACGGGGAACTGCCAGTTGCGGTAAATTTCAAGTTCTGTTTCTCCTGTAATAGTCAACCGTGTTAATTTCTCCTTGCATGTGTGATTGAAGCTCTGAGGCAGTACATCAAAATCCTTTACTGCCTATGAAAACATTTTGCTGTGCACTTTTATAAGGAAAAAAATCTGATCTTCTACTTTGTTGTTGCTAAAATAGAGCCACATTCTGCTGTAATTATTTGAAGCAGACTAAGGAGTAATAATGTTTCTGCTGAAATATTGCAGCTCTTTCACTCACCCATTCTGGATGAAGTGTCTCGAAACAGCATACGCACCTCACCAAACGTGTTCTTTCATGGAACTCTTAACTTGCAGTCCAGTTTAGTCACTTAACAAAGATATAATTATTTGTAATGGAATTAAAACACCTCAGTTCTTAGGTAGAACAGAGGTACCAGATCTCTTTGCAAAGTACACATTTTCTGCAGAGTTGTTTCAGGCTCTGCCTAAAACTGTTCCTTACTCAAAAGCAAGATGTGGAAGATGAATAAACTCAAAACCTGTCTCTCTCTTTTACCGAGTTTGCTGTTCTTTATTCCATTCTTTTTGTTTGCTGGTACCTCCCATCCATTGCCCTTGTCGATTCTAAGAGGTGGACATCCTGGTATGTGCTTCTGGATGGCTAACAGTCACAGGATACCAGGAGCTCCTGCCCTGCCCTCCCATGACATGCTCACTCACGCCTTTTCTAAGTAAGCCTCTATTCTGGTTGTGTTGATCTTGTCATCCTGTTCCATGTTTTTATCTACAAAGGAAGGAAAAAGGAGATCTATCAACAATTAAAATGCCACATATGGCCCAGTAAAGCATTTTAACACTCTTTAGCAACCTCAGTAGGATCCTAGAGTATTTGCTGGTCTTGCAGACTTGCATACCTTAGCTCATGAGCAGCCTTTCCACTTAAGGTAGATCATGAAGCTCTGAGATACCAATTTTCTAGAGCGTTGTCGTTACTAGATCCTCATTTACGCTTAGGTTTTAAAGACAGGATTTGAGATGGTAAGAAGTGTCTTCTACAGGAATCTTGCTGTTTAAGCAACATTTGAACACAACGTATTGATTCAGTGGTGTGCTGAAAATTCAGTGGATCGCAAATGTCTGAAATCAGTTTAAACTAGATTTGCAACAGATAACATCAGTTTAATATTCAAATGTCATCATTTCTGTTCTTGTATGAAAATGCTGATATTTTCAAAAGAGAAAGTCTAAATTTTCTAGGTGAATCACAGAATCACAGAATCACAGAATGTTAGAGATTGGAAGGGACCTCGAAAGATCAAAGGTGATGGAGAGAATAAAAAATTAAAAGGCGATTTTATCTAAGCTAATTAAATATTAGTGGCTAATGTTAATTGGCGTGAAATAATTGACAAATAAATCATTGCATCTTGGCTGGACTGTTCATTGCAAAGAAGTAGGTATTGTTTGTGATTTAAAATTGTGCTACACTTTCATATGAAAATAAATGCATATTTGAGCAGGAAGCAATATCTTTGCAATTTGCATAAATTAAAAAGTATTTCAGCATAGAAAAGTTTTAAGTGTATGTCTCTTAGTAACTCGGTAAGTAGCTTATTCCCAAAGACAAGAAAGAAAATTATTAATTTGTGCCTGCAGCTGTTTATACAGCAAATTTTGGACCTCACAGCCCTTCACAGAGTCCAGACTTCCCTGCTTTTAGGAGCCTGAACTTTCTGGCACCTGCTAGGGAGTATTATTATCTGCATTCTTGGCCACTGGCATGCTCTAATCACATCTTCTGAAAACTCAGCAGAAGTAGCATCTTCCCATGTCAAAGGCTTTTCAGCTTGCTTGATGTATTCCTTCACTCCGAATACTGGTGTTATAATTCTTCAGATTTTTCCACTGTTCATTTAAATCCTTTAGATTAATAAAAAAAAAATTATCAATATGTTTCCACAGAGATCAAGATCTTTCTCATTCCTCATTTCTATTTTTTTCTCTCAGAAAATAATTTATTTACTTTCTCATTGTTTCATTTTGTTTAACAGCACCTGGAACTGATACTGCATTGGATTATACACATATAATCCAATTAATTCTCCCGAGCATGTCCTGTCTTTTGATACCATCCATGTACTTCTTGTACATCTTGAAATTAAACACTAATCTAAAAATATTCCCTGAAATTTGCTGTTTCAAATGACACTAATAGGAAAAATACCTCAGTCAAGTTAATTAGTACTGAATCGATACTGCTCCTTAGTGGCATTGCTCGTTTTTATGATGGCATCACGTTAGCAGGTGTTCAGAACAGGATAAAAGAGGGTTTCTACTTGAGGAAAGTTACTTGATTGCAAGTTAGCTGCACCTCATGTTACTACAATTTTTTTTGTTTCCGTTGTGATAAAATTGCAATATTGTATTAGCTCACAGGATAAAATTAAGTGCGCTGTATTCTGTATTTGCCTCAGTCATTGCTCTCTATTTTTTCATCATGTGCTGCTGGCAAAGGACGGGAAATAAACTCGGTGACTATAAGACTTGAGAAGATCTTTTTTGCATCCCCTTTCTCACATGCTTATTGTCTGTGACTAGATGCAAGAGTTCATATTTCCCAATTAATTTAATTTCTTACAAATGTTAGAATTTGCATGCAAATATTTATAAACTAGTCTTTTCTTCTTCATGCAATAATTTTTTCCTAACTGTATGCAAAATATATTGCTGGCGCAAATAGGTCTTAATACATGGCTCTGGAAGGAAAAAATACAGTGTTCTAGCTCAGCCATGACCATCTCCAAGGCTGGTAAGAATAGGATGCAGGCTGAATTGCTTTATTTAGCTAGGAATCAAAATGCTGGAGGGACAAAGTGTCACAGTGAGAATGTTCCTTCTCTGCCGGCCTTTGGAAGCATCCAGGTTCTTTGTCGCACGAGGCAGCTGAGAAGGGAAGATGTGCACCTGAGTATACAAAGAGAGTTCACTGAGCGTGTTAGAAAAACAAGTCCTTTGTGAAGTGTTCTCTTTGATTTGGTTAATATGATCCCAGCTCTCAAGTCAATGGGGGTGTTACTCTGATAATTGGGCCAAATTTATACCAGACTGTTCTGATCCTGATTGCCTCTATAATTAGTTGTAATTCAGCCATCATCTCCATAGAGAAACTGGCCAGTGTCAGAGCACTGCAGAGCAGTGCTTTTCCTACTGGGCCAAGAGAGTTAGCATAACTTTTCAAAGTTGCCTTAATATTTGTGCATCAAAATGTATGGAGTTCTGCTGCCTTGCACCACATGGAGGCTTGCTCTGGTGGCCAGGAAATGTTAAGTTTGCCTATGTGCATGCTGCATGGTATAACTGAAAGAAGGTGAACTGTTGAACTGTTACCACTTGATGTATAGCCTTTTTCTAACAAATCTACAATGTAAATACACATTTAAGCAAAACTCTATAATTCTGGTTTTTTTGCTGACTGAATAATATCATTAAAATGATCAAAGTAGGCAGGTAAGCACTGTTTCTTTCTTCGTTGCTTTGCATTTCATGTAGATATAACAGCATTTTATTTCGAGATCTGTGCTAACAATCTCTCCTGCAGTACCTAGAACTGATTTATCATAACATGTCTTTGAAATAAAATACTTTGTTCCTGAGTGCAACTAGTATGGGATGTCCGGTCATCTGTTTTACTGTCACATTCTCACCCTACTGCCTAACAAAGTAATACTAGAAGGCTCAGTGTGTTGGCATGGATTACAGGAGCCTGGAAGAAGATGAAATACAAAAAGGTTTTTTTCTTCTTAACTGTTTGCAGCCCCAGTCTCTGCTGTACACACTGAAAAAGTTCAATTTTGCCACACATAGTTTGATTTTAGTTTTATTTGCATTGTCTTTTTTTTAACTTAGCAGTTTTGTGATAGGGTACAAGTCTTGCAGGTTTTCCATTTGGTCTGGTTCAATGAAGGCTTTTTAAGTAGGGCTTTATGCTACATTTGGATCATTTTGGAGGAAGCTGCAAGAAAAAGTAACCTTTCTTTTTTTTTCCCCTGTGAAGTCACAAGCCTTTCAAAAAAGGAAAAACCAAAGCATGTGCAATAAGCTTTTTCTGAACAAGCTACTGTTGCTTTCATTGCTATTTGCACCACTTAACAGAAGATGCACACCAGGAATTTTATGAATATACAAATATACAGGCCTGAGGAGACAACAGTTATAGTGAATACCATTCCCACACTCAACAACTGGGAAGAAATACAAATTGTGTGATGTAATGCTAACCATATTATGGTAGGTAAGCAAAAAATTCACTAGTTAAATGGTGTGTATTCTTTGTTATTAGACTGTTCTTTTAAGATGACTCTCTGTTAGGAAGAGCACGGATGAATAAGCTGATTAAACACCCTTAAGAGTTTGCTACACAAAACAAAATTCTGTGGCCTGAATTGCATAATCTTTTTTTTCCTTGTGGAAAGGAAGAATATTTATTTCTATTGTCCCCATGTCCTGTTAAAGGTCAGGAGAAGAAACCCACGGGAATGGGGTTTATGGGTCTGTCTTTGGAGATTTTACCTGTCTGAATATATTTTGAACAGTTTGGTCCAGTTTCTGGTAGTCCTTATGACAGTGACTTCCACCCTAGTGAGATTATTTGTAGAGTAAGATTTCTATCATTGTAAATGTAAGTATCGAAATTTTCTGTGTTTTAGCAGACGAAAGAAAAGAATAATTCTCTCTGTTTAAAGAGTGGTAACTCTGTACTTTATAGACCAAAAGCAATTAAAAAAACCCAGACATTCGATTGAGAGCCTCAACTTGCAGTTTTCCAAAACTGCACACAATATGCCAGCTCTGCTTTCATAGATAGTGAGTAATTTTCATCAGTTTCTACAACACAGGCCTTAGTGGTCAACACTACAGAGCTCACAAACAATTTGAGCTTGAGAAAACTCTAGGTGTTGGGTTTTTTTTCTGAATTGGAATATTTCACCTGTTTTATCCTAAGGCAGTGATGATAACATGCAGGCACAGTGAAGACTGCTAAGCCCTACCATTCACACCCTCCCTAATTCTTACTGTTAGTGAGTTGGAGGGAAGGGAGAAGCTCCATTTAACTGATTGTATTCTATCTGCTTGGACAAGAATATGGTTGGTACCATGGAAGTTGTATGTGGAACTATGAGGAAGATGTCAGAGCAGTGTGCTTTCATGAGAATAGGATGAAGAGCTATGCTATGGTAGTTTCTTGGATCTAAGTACAGACAGTATTATTCATAGCAAGAAAGATATGCTGTACAGTAAGTGTATTCCAAAAAAAGAATTGCAGGGTGTTTTATGGGTTTTTTTTCCCAAGGACATAATTTATGCCGTTTAAACATAGGCAAGAAATGCCATAGGTTCTATGAAACTTTTGTTTCTATCTGTTTTACTTAAGGTTTATGTTACTGCTTTTTTATTGTGATAAATATGAATAGTTATAATGAAGAGATTTGTCTAACACTACAAAATTGTTATTAAACAATCTGGTACCTCTGTTCTTACCAAACAGGTGTTTGCTTTACAAACTACAAGGTTTTCAAAATTGTTTCAATCTCTGTGCAAAATGGTTTAATCTCAAGTGAAAAAGGGTTTTCACACACATTCCCTTGAGATAATAGGAAGTCGTTTAAATGTTCATCTACAGCAGCTTCTTCAGTTTCTCCATACCAGTCATTTACCATAGTTGGTTTGCAAATACCATTATAAATATATCTTCATATTGCATAAAAGAACAAATCACTTCCAAAAGAACTCCTGACAGTTTGAAATTAAGGATAGAAGGGAAGAAAATTCTTGTCAAGTTCAGATAGACACGTGTTGTGTGTTCACAATTTGTGATGACAAATTATGTAAGTTAAACATGAAATTCTTCTTCTGTGAAGTGTTATGAAAGTTTCTTGCTATGCTCATAAATGCTTAGGACTTATCTTCTGCACCTCAAACTGAAAGCGGCACATAACCAGTAATACAAGGCCTATGTCACCAAGGAGGGATATTGATTCCGTGGTTATTCCTGAGCAAGGTTCCCATACAAGTGTTCAATGGAGCTGACTCAACAGCTGCACTGTCTGTAGCATAACAGTTGTCTTCCACTGTGTCCTTTGAGATCCAGTCTCCCTACATTAGACATTATTGACCAAGTTGTTTATTAGTGAAAGTTACAGGTGTATTTCTTTATAATGGAAAGTCAAAATCAAATAACTTTTGTCAGGTACTAGGTATTCAACTGGTAAGCAAAATGCTGTGAATGCTGATAGCATACATGGCTGTTAACAGGAGTCTTCTAAGGTAGGAATGTCTGGCTGCCTTCCAGTTCACAAGTGACTACACAATGTTTCAGGGTTTGGGAACTGACATATTTTCCTTCATCTCATCATCTCCTATTTCTGCTCTATGTTGTCTATACTTATTGAAGGCTTAATAATTTGGTTTTGTTGTACTGGTCCAGCAGTCACTAAGAAAACACAAAGTTCTTTGTGTCTTTGATAATTTTAATGAATTCATGTTTGATGCCTAGAATGCATGAAAAACTTTTATTACACAGATTGTAATGGTGAGACTGGTATTTTGTTTTGATAGCAATGTTTTGGAGTGAGGGGACTTCATTCTCCAGTACCTTGTATGCTACATGATGATTTACAGTTGTGCAACATGAGGAATATGCTGCCAGGGTCACGTATCTACTAACCATGTCTAGATAGAATTACTGACCATGCTGTCTAGCTAAGTGTCCTAACACAGATGCATCAGACTCAGAAAAAAGATTTTCCTTATATAGCCTTTTCCACAGTTGGAACTTTTTTCTATATAGCTCTGCTCACAGATCCTCTGCTTGAGCAGGTTAGGATAAATTTTCAAAAACATAACTGTGTCCAAGCTAGAAGCTTTAGCTGGCACCATAGCGTACTTCGGAAAGTGCAGCATTTCACATCTCTGTGTAGCATACCTACCCCAACACAAATCTGTAGTGGAGATAAATGTTGAAGCAAAACTTTTCACTTACTGTAATCATAATGCTTTGCACCCACTTTTAGTAGATGTAATAGAAAATATGATAGACAACATGGGGCCTTGGTAGTTTTAAGCACTGTATTAGCATTAACTATTTGAGCAATATTATTCTATGTGCTCAGTTGTGGTTTATAGATGCAGCTGGAATGTGTAAAGTGATTGCTGTGCACTGAGAGAGCTCAGGAAGAATTCAGAAATCTCAGTGTGTCAGCAGCCCTGAAAATTCATAATCAAGATTCTTAAAGGAGCTGGCTCACTGATATGTAGTTTTTCATAAGTATTGGAATTTAAGAGAAATTACATAAAACTGGAAATTAGCTGATAATTTACTTCCACTTAGAAAGCACCACTGTGATGACCTGCATATTTGTAGGCTGCTCTGGATACCATTAGTGAGCAAAAAGATGCAAAAGGAAAAAAGAAAAGCAGCATCACAGAAAAATAGGTCTTACTAGATAAGACTTGTTCCGTGCTTTGATTGAGTTCTAATTTAGTGATCCTTGAAGTTAGAAGGCGAAGACCTAATGGCAGAATAGGTGAGAGGCTAATAAAAATCAAGTTTAAATGAAAAATCAGGTTTGCATTTTTAAAAATGAGCCTGGTCAGCTGTTAGAAGCACCAATGAAGGAAAGTGACAGCTTCACCACCCACTTGAGAGAAGACACCTGGGCTATTTTTACTGTCCAGAGTAATTAATGGATATCACTTGCACTGCTTTTAATTCTTTTAAAAATTCCTCATGTTGCATAGTCATCTTTCATTTGTGTTAACCTGGATTTACCTCTGGAACCAGTGGAGTTCACCCATGAAACTCAAGACCAATTAGGCCAAAAGTGTAAACTTAAACCCCACTGTTTACACCCAGTTTACTGGGTGTAAACTGTTACTTAAACCCCACAGTTTACTATATTCCTACGTAATACCTTTATTTTTGTCTCAGCTTTCGTCAGATGTCTTTATTACTCATCCTTTGTGGTCTTGATGTAGTCTTCATCTGAAACATAAAGAATACGGTGCCTGTAGCCTACAGAAACACACTTTTCTGCCTCTCTGTGCTGGGTGCAGTATTGTTGATACAAATATGTGTTTTGGAATCATAGCTGACCTACTCAGATCTTCTCTGGATCTGGTAAAGCAAACGAATACTCAGACTGTTCTGTCATCATGTATGTCATTCCTAAAAAGAGTTCAATGGAGAAATATTGGCTCATCACCCTCACTGGCTCATTTTGTCTGTTCCCCATCTTTCTGCCTTTAAACCATTTCAGATATGACTGCATTGCCCCACAAATATGAATGACAGGACTCAAAGCATTGTTTGCTTTTTTTCCTTACATTAATGCATTTTGACATCCTTTGACGTATTCAGGTTTGATTACATCCCTAGATACGTTCTCTGACATCCTTCATATAACCAGCTCTATTGGCAAAGTGCTGTGAGCTATGTGAGATTCCCTCTGATGCTCCAAATTAAGTTGCCACAACTGCAATGGTAGGAGTAGCAATGCCATGCTGAATCTACGTTAAGCTTCGTATAGGTGACAATGTAGTCTGTAGTGTAGTATTTCTTCTCTCTATCTTTGTCATTTCTTTGAGGGATTCAGTGAGGGAGAGGACTGGAATGCTTTTTAAGCAGATGCTTAAGTTAGTCTCTGAATTGGGAGCAAAAAGAAGTCAGAGCCCCATAGAATCCAATCCCATAGTGTAGGAAGGGCAATTCAATGTTACAGATAAGGTTGCACCCAGTGAACGAACATTAACCTCTGCAGAAAATGTGCTTCAGCATGTGCAACTATAATTATTAAAAGAACATGTAATAGTACTACTCTCACTCAAAACACTTTTGAAAGGAGTTCCTCTATAAATTACTCCAAGAAAGTGTTGGGTTTTTAAAATCTTGGTTCATTGGTGAATTAATTCAATTTGGTTTTCATGTAATGATCTGGCTTTATCCTTTTTAGATCAAAAAAAGTAGTGCCACCTACCATAACTAAATATTTGAAATAAATTTAGAAGATTTTTATAAAAATCACAGAACTGAAAAACATGCAGTAAATCTGTGGCTTTGCTAATTATTTTGTTATGATTCTTTGATAAAGGAGCTGCAAGCATCTTGCGAGTATGTGGAAACATCCAGTAGTATAAATGAGCA
>NW_010140203.1:0-4340 GCF_000699245.1 Pterocles gutturalis | reverse complement strand
GCTGTTTGTCTTTGTATTCTCCAGAATAATTTATATTTTACAAACAGTAAGGCAAAACATTTTGTTGAAGCATCTAGATCCACAGTACAGTGTTTCCACAGCCGATAGAAGAGTTAAGAAAAAAAAATTCAAGAGACCAGCAAGACTTTAAAAGATTAGAGAAATCTGGGAGACAATTTCATCCAGTTGAAAAGAAATTTAGCATGATTCTTCCTTGGAAAGGATATTGTCGTTTACAGTCTAAAAAATAATAAAGATGCTGTCTTATTCAATTCAGATTTGTGTGTACATGTATCTGTTTTATGAAGACTAACAACAAGCAAATGTATAAAATATATTCTATATGTATCATGCTGCAATACAAAGGAGTTGTACCTCAAGTCATATGTGTCATACAAATTGGCTTATACAAAGAGCTGCTTTGACGTGAGTGATGCTTATTAATTAAGCCTTTGCAAGCATGCATTTGGTACATTTCAGATCACATGCATTTATTTTTTGACATAATCAAGCAGGTCTTATGATTTAAGGCATCATCTTTAAAAGTTTTAAGATGGTAGTTGAATGAAGATTCAACATTTCCAATACTCAGGCAGAGATCAGTAAAGTTTGACTAGAAGGCTCACAGCTACAAGATGCACACTTTAAAAATAAGGCAGTAATATTGTCTATGAACAAATATTTTCTTGCCACCTGAGTCTTTACAGGCAATATGAAAGGAATTCAGTAAAATCTCCTATAGCTTTTTGGAGACAAGATTATCTCCAGTGTTTTGGTTGCTCTCAGGTTTTATGGTGGCTGACTAGCAAAGTTGTTATTGACTTCAAGTTTCCTCTTCAATGTTTCAAGCAGAGTATTTGCTACATTCTTTTAAGGCATTTTAAAAAGATTAGTATTATCATTTCTAAGCCTTAGCTTCTTACTAATAAATTTATTGCCCAAGGAATTCTCTTGTGTATCCAAGAATCTTTCCACATTCTCTGGTAAAGCTTACAACTGTTTAAAGATGGGAGATGTCTGAGAAGAACAGCCTTTATCCATAAAGTACTGGTCTCTCTATTTTGTGTCTCATTCTGATCCTTCAGGAATGGATTTTCTTTTCTAATTGAATCATGGCAAAGTATGGTAAATCAAGTACAAGCTGGTACATAAAAACTGTATATCATCTTAGCTACAAAAGAATTATTTCCAAATACATGTAAATATTTAAAAAGTACTACATCTTCTGAAATACTATGTATTGATTATAATTTTTTGCAGCATTTCAGAATTCTGATGAAATGTTTACCTAATCCAGCACACAAACCATGTTCCGTTGTGTCAGGAAAAATTATAGATATGTTAAAATCACACCTAATATGTTGTTAAATTGAAAAATGCTTGTGGTCATAAAAATATTCTTTACCCAACATATTATAATCAAAAGATACAGAGTGTCTTTGTATGTTAGTCAGCCATGCTATATTTGCTTTCTAGCCTGCTTTCCACAAGAATATCATGGACTAAATCCTAATTGCAGCATCTATATTAGTGGCAAATGTAATATAAAGGTCTGGAAGATTATTATGTGATTATTTTTTTTCTCCACCTTCATAACCAATATAAACTTTTCTAGTCAGTTTAAAAATGAGCAAAAAATAATTTGTTACCTGAATAAACAGTACAGAAATTATTGGTATTAAAAAAATAAGGACCCCTACAATATTATTTATGTCATTGCTCTTCTGAGTTCCTTTTGAAATGGTTTGCTTTGATTTAAAATGTGTATATTGGGTTATAAAACACCTCTGTACAAATAGAGCTGAATGCATCGGGTAGTATATTATAAAACTTATTTCTCTATTTTGGTCTGTGAGACAACATTTGCATTCATTATAGAAGCAAAGATTGAGCTGAATAAATTTAAAGCCTATTAAGTCAACCATATGCAATATGCATCTACTGATGATAATAAGAAAAAATAGCTAGTGAAGTTTCGTTTATTTTATTTTACTATATTTGCATATTTAAAATTCCTTGCCTTATGGAGCATTAATAAGAGCATATATGCAGTCTTCCTAGACTGTTCATTGTATTTACAGAAGACATCTGATGGCACCTGACATTAATTTTGCAGTTATAGGATGAATTATGAAGCTACAACAGAGAATCTGAAGAGTTTTCGTGGTGTTTCTCTCACCTAAAATCTAACAGTGCAAAATCCTTTGAGTTTCTCTGTAACACTGGTTGCTTTGGAGTTAGCCACAATTTATCTGGAGACAGGACATTTATTTGTGCAAAGAAATCACACTTCTTAGGAGGAGGCTCTAGGGAAAAGCAGAAAGACCCAGCAAAGCTTCTGTAAAAGTTTAATAGGTAAATTCCTGGCAAACATGGGAAGAAACGTGGAGGGTAAACAAACTGGAGAGCTGAAATATTCTTCAGAATGATTTCAAATTCAATTCAAAAGGACCCACCTTGCTTTTTTGTATACTGATGTGGAAGGGAGAAGGGTTGTTAGACATCTAACATGAAAGAATGGATTTTTGGCTCCTTTTGCAGTCATCTGAAGGCAGTTGAACCTGGTTGATGATTTGCATTGGCACAATGTCTGCTGAGCGTAGGTTTGCATTCATATGGCAATGCTAATTATTAATAATCCACTAGATGTTCCTTAAACTTGCAACCTTTTTGTTACAGTAAATTTTCCAAATAAATCACTTGTAGATTAATAGGCTTTTATAGAAGCCGGTTCTTTTCTTTCAGAATCCTAATTATGTGATTGGATTGTTTCCTTTCTCTTTGATCTCTCCTGTTTTGAGGTTCTGTGTTTCTTCGACAGTGATAAGAACAGCTCTTTTACCTTTCTTGATTGACTAAAATTTCTGTTGTTTTATTATCTCATTTGTATCCTTTGTGTGCTTTAGCAGCATCATACATAATAACTGCAAGAAACATAAGCATTCATGACTATTACCTCTTACCTTATATGGCAAAGAATAATCTCTGCAGAATTGCTTGCGATTTCATTTGAAGAAAAAATTTGTTGTAGTAGTAATTGTCTTTTTTTTCATGCTATGTATTCTTGACAAAGGTTTTTTCACAGTTTATCTTTTTTTTCTGAACAGCATTTGGTCTAGCTGTCAGAAGTCTCATTTAAATTATTTAACTTTTTTCACTTGCTTATGAAAAATTTTCATTCTCTTTGATTCACTTCTTGTGATGCTTTCTATATTTTTTTTCATTATTCACTTTGCATGCAATCATATATGATGTGGATATTTGGTAATTCAGTTCAAAAGGCACCATCACATAAATAATGTATTTCTAGACTTCTGCACATGCCTATTAACCTGATTGACCTCAAACCCCTTTCCAATTTGTAAGAAGTTTCCTTCTATAGCAATACTTTGTACTTTGCTCCTGATCCAGTCTTTTTATCCAGTAGCCCATTTTAACCCTTATTCTTTAACTCAACCAGTAATCTCTAGTTTGGAACCTTGTCAAATCCTTTTGAAAATCCGACTATATTACATACACTGAATTCCCCTTATCTCTTAAAGCAGCAATATCTTCAAAGAACTCCAACAGGCTAGATAAGCATGACAGTTCCCTGCCAGAGTCCTTGCTAGTTATCCTTAATCAAACTATGCTTCTCCAGGTGTTCTCCCTACTGCAAAGACTTGTGTGAAATAGTTTAAATTATTTTCTTCATGAGCTACTATCTACAGTTTGCTGTTAAGCCATTTCTGATTACTTCAAATTTAAATCTACAGTTTAACTTGGCTTTAGCTAATGCTGTTTTCCTTTGAACTGGCGTATATGCTATGCCAATATTTGTTTCTCACATTTTAAATATTATTACGAATAGATTATTACTGTTTGATTTGTATCTGGTCTAACCAGATCTTTTACTGTGAGCTGTGGTTGTCACTTAAAGTCAAATTTGAAAAGTAGTTCTGCTGTCTGCTAAGCAGACGAATTAGTGCTTTAAGAAATTGCAGAGAATCTATTATATTGCCCTAGAAATTTTAGTCAAAATTTTTTGTTCATTTTTGCTCAGTTTTTGGACCACTCCTAAGCTCACACAAAGTTATATGAAGAGTGTTGGCTTTTGAAAAATGTTTATCTTTTATGTGAGGGATAGCTCTTCTTCTTCAACATATGTTTTTAAAAAATCAAGACTCCAGTTACCATAATCTTTAGCTTTTTCCTTCTTATTCCTGCATATACTGTCCTGACAATTCTAATAACCAAGTGTAAAAATAATCCATGTATTTCCTTATTTTCAAATAATTCTGTGGACTTATATAAAGGTTGATGTCTCCACTGGTAGATGTATATGTATGTGATAAGAAATA
>NW_010140202.1:39905-44212 GCF_000699245.1 Pterocles gutturalis | reverse complement strand
TTCTCCCAGCCTGTGTTTGTGCTTGGGATATTTGCAGTGACTGCGTTGCACTGCTTTCCCAGGAAAATTCCTGGGCAGAAGCAGGTGCCTGCTGGTCTTCAGAGCATAGTGAAGAGCTGTGCCTCATTGGAGTCTTTGGTTTGTGTGAAGGATTATCATTTAAGTAACTTGGCATGGATGATGTACCTGAAACATAAAAATGAGGCTTGCTTACCTTAAAAAAAATATAAAAATCACATCACGGCTTACAAATCCACCAATGATGAAGTTTTTAATTAATTTATAAATCTCTGTAGTCCAGTTATTACAGTTTTTTTAATGCTATGAATATTCTGTCAAACACAGAAGCTTGAGTGTTAAAGGAATACATCATACCAATTACTTAATGATGTAGTTTTGTCTAGCCAAGTATTGTTTAAAAAAAAAAGTTGGAGAGCACTAAAGGAAGTGAGATAGTTTGGCATCTTGACTGATACTGCCTGATCCTTGACCTCATTTAATTGAAGTAGTAACTGATCTTAAATACAGTATTTCTTTTAGCTCCTAATGACTTTTGTAATATCTGCTCCTAGAGTCAGTCCTCTGCCATGGCTGTTTATCGCTGACTTTTCAGTTCTCAGTAAGTCTTGACGTGTGCCCGACCCTGTGCTACTGAAGTGGGAGCCTTGCCATTTACCCCAAAAGGTGGAGAATGAGCCCCGAGCATAGGAGGCAGCCTCTACAAATGTTACTCTGCCCCGCTGTTACTAATCATAGAATAGTTTGGGTTGGAAGGGACCATGGAGGTCATCCAGTCCAGCCCCCCTGCACTGAGCAGCGACACCTTCCACTAGCCCAGGCTGCCCAGAGCCCCATCCAACCCGACCTTGAATGTTTCCAGGGACGGAGCATCTACACTTCTACTAAAGCGAGGATGAGTATAAGTCATCCCCACATGGATGGAGCAGTCATCTCCAACTTGGCCAACACAGCCCTACAACTATCAACAGTAGTTCTTTCACCTAGTTGTAAGCCAAATCCCTTCCAGTTGAGAGAGCAGGTTCTCTTTGCCTTCAACTTGACCTGACATACTCTACAAATGTTACCTCTCATCTTCTCTAGACAGCCTGCAAGTTACAACTGAGAATTCATAGAGTGGGTTGGGTTGGAAGGGACCTTAGAGATCGTCCAGTTCCGTTGCTGATGTTTGTTTGTCAGAACATAACTTTGCCATTTTTCCTGCTGTCTGGCTTGCCAGATAGGGAGAAGTAGTGAAGACAGATTGCGTTATAGGGTAGAAATGAGAACAGGGCGTTTGTGTTGTCCCACAAGCTGGCGTGCTCTCCTGGCAGCAGCTGGCTCTTCAGAAGGTGTTCTTTGGCTTTGCTGCATCTCATTCACTAAAGCACTCTCCTTTGAACACCAACTGAACCTCCTTCATAGAACTAGGCTTTTAATCTTGTGTTTGGCATGAAATCACATCTTAACTCTGGGCAGTGTCAGCCTGATAGGTTATAACGGACTCTACGGGTGAGCTGGGATGGATTGGCTGCACAGAGTTCCAAAAGGGCATTGAACGACTGGGGAGAAGATCATAGAATCATTCAGGTTGGCAAAGACCTCAAGGATCATCAAGTCCAACCATCAACCCAACCCCACCCAACCCACTAACCCATGTCCCCAAGCACCACATCGACACGTTTCTTGACCCCCTCCAGGGATGGTGACTCCACCACTGCCCTGGGCAGCCTGTTCCAATGCCTCATCACTCTTGCAGTGAAGAAAGATGGAGGAAGGAGGAGGCAGATCTGTGGTGTGTGAATTAAGTCAGATGAAATGTTGTCTTAATCAGGAGTGACAGTAATTTATGTTGCTGGAGTTTATTAGTGATAAACTAATCAAGGCTCTCCATAACTGGTGGAATTTGGCATATCATTCCTTATTGAACTAATTCCCAGTTTAAAGGTTTCTACTTGACTGAATGAAAGTCTGTCTGACACAGAGTGAGAGGCTTTCTGGGTTTAGGATTGCATCTAGAAACAAGCCTGGTTGTGAGTGACCAATTCAGCTTGGAAAGGCAGTGCCAGGAATGTGGGGAAAAAAAACAAGTGATTTGGGCTGAGGACAGGAGAAGACACAGATGACCGAAGTATATGGGATCCGGTGAAGATGAAGGAAGGGGGTTGTGTCCCCTCCGTGGAGAGATGATCCCATTGATGGGCCCTGTTTTGTGTCGCCCAGATGGCTACTGAAGCAGAGCACAAAAGTAACCGGGGAAATTTAGGCTGGAGAGGCTCTGGCATCCTGGTGGAGTGTTAGAAGCTTCCAGCCTCTTTCTGCTCGAACGGAGGAGAAGGTGTAGGGCTTGATAAATAGAAGACAACTTATCTCTAGAAGAAATGATGAGTTATACTTAAAATAATAAGGTTGGAAATTCTAATCTTGTCCCCTTAAAAAAAATGAGGAGAGGTGAGGGGTGATCAGACTTGAACCAGTAAGGTGAATTTAATCACGTAGGTACAATACAGCTTGAAGGGACAAAATGCTGAGGAAGAAGGTTTAAGATATTATTTAACTTCTTTAATGATCTTGAAAGGTAGTAGGCAGTACATTAATGAACTGGTAATAAATTAGGAGGATCTCTGGATAGATAAATGATAAAAAAGGGGCATTGATTTCTTAATACAGAAAGAATAGCAGGATGATTTTCAAGCAGTCGTCGCTGAAGACAGCTGTGAATGCCAGAAAGCTCTGATCTTAGAGGTACTTGTGTCAAACAGTGGATGTTCTGGCTGGGCGGTGTTTGAAGCTAAAGTTTTTGCCCAAGCTTGTTCTCCTAGCAAGTGACAAACTCCTCTAAATTGCATAAATAATTTTTGGGAGGTTATCCTTGGTAAGACGTTCTCCAATCCAACTTAAATGTGAACCAGCAGCACATTGCCAGTGTATGATATCAAAAGTATATTTCCAAAGTCTTCTTAAAAAATTAGCCATCCTTTTCCCAGCCACATCTATGTGTTCCCTTGCAGTTGGGCCATGAAACAATGGGAAAAATTGTCAATGATTGCTCAGAATTTTGCCCGCTATCTCTTTGACCACAGTTGAAAAAGATTGGGGTAGCATTGCACGATAATTCCCCCTTCCTGCCCCCCAAGTGATTACAAAAGAATTAATAGTGTCTTTAGGCTTGGAGATGAAGGCTATTAGCCATTGATAACCGAAATAAATTTTTTTCATGTCGTTATACTTCTGTGTAGGAATCCTGGCAGTCATTTTGGTCAGAGATGGAGCGGTGGATATTTGCTGGAGCTCTAGACAAGCTGAAAAGACATGACAAACTGTCTTCTTATTACGTGGTTATTGAAAAATAAGATGCTTTTTTACTACGTACTGTAGAAACCAAGTCGATAATCAATAGTAACAGGAAATATAACCCATTTTTTAGTATCTCTATTTAGCGAAAGCCCAAGGAAAGCTTGAAAGGATGTATTGGATTTTGGGGTTTGCTGTGTAGGTATCATCCAGTGGCACAAAACAGGGCCTTGGAGGGGTTTTTGTGTCCAGAACTTGACTCCCTCAAACTGCTAGAAGCAGCAGCCCATAGCTCATGCAAGGTGTTGTATAGTTGTCCCCTCCCCTGGCTTGCGTGTAGGATTGTGATTGTGCATTTTTTTTACCCATCATGTTCTTTTGCACGTGCTTGATATTAAACTATCCAAGCAGGGTGAGCAGGAGAGGTTTCCAGATGGGTGTCGGTTAGCGTGGGTCCTTCTCTCTCACCCTGCAGCCTGCTGAGCTGCCAGGTATGAAACCAAACTGTTGGCATGCGACCCAGGCAAATATTCTGATGTTCTCCCTGAAGCGTGGGCAAAGGGCTCCCAGGAGAAGCTGTGTGTTTCTTAGAGGTCTCAGCTGCAGCTGTAGCTTCTGGAGATGACATTTGATTAAATGAAAGCTGTTGCTCAGCATGGCTTATGGAGCCATAGGACCACCCGCAGCTCTTTACGCTCGTAGGTCCCCTTGAGTGGGTTGGACTAAGCTCTTGTGAGACCCCCCCTGCAGTGCCGTATCCACCTCTGGGGCCCCAACATAAAAAAAGACACGGAGCTGTTGGAGCGGGGCCAGAGCAGGCCACAGAAATGGTCCAAGGGTTGGAGCAGCTCCCGTGCGAGGACAGGCTGAGAGAGTTGGGGGTGTGCAGCCTGGAGAAGAGAAGGCTCCGGGGAGACCTTAGAGCAGCTTCCAGTGCTGAAAGGGGGCTGCAGGAGAGATGGGGGGGGGCTGGATCAGGGGGTGGAGTGACAGGACAAGGAGAAATGGTTACAAGC
>NW_010140202.1:33645-39757 GCF_000699245.1 Pterocles gutturalis | reverse complement strand
GGGAGGTGTCCCTGCCCATGGCAGGGGGTGGCACTGGATGGGCTCTAAGGTCCCTTCCAACCCAAACCAGTCTGTGATTCTATGATAAGGAGTCTCTTGTAGTAAGATGTGGCCGTGATGGTGTTGCAGGGTCGCCCTGTGGTGCTGCTGTTAGTAACACGTATGTATGGCAGTTTCTAGGGAAACAAAGCTAATGCTGGTAATGTGTCTAGCTTTGGAAAACCTCAGCTGCCAAAATGCTGGAGCTGTGCCTTGGACTTGTGCGGGGAGCTCCCAGGCAGATGTTGGAGAGCATCCTTCCCAATAGCCGAAGACATGTCTTCACTCCAGAGCAGTACAGTCTTCCTGTTTGATCCCAGGCAGATGCATCCCATTGAAATGAATAGGATGAGTAGGAGAAGCCTGCGCTTGGGTGGAGAGACCGCAAAGCCCTGCTCCAGGGGCCAAGTGCTAGGTGGGGGCCCTGTCTGGGGTATTTTCTACATCATTGCTGGGTTTAAATTCCTTAAATTCAGTTACTTTAGCTTAGTGACACTTTCAATATTCTGAAAAAGGGGCAATTTTTTAAAGTGGAAACCAAACTTGGTCTTTTGTTTGCTGGTAACTCTATCACACTATTTTTTTTTTATTGCTGTGCAACAGAAATTACTTTGTACCGACTTAAACAATGTTATCTGCTGGGATTTTAGGTATAGTGTATATGTGTGTAATCTTGTTGTAAAAATATATTTTTGAAGACAAGAAACCTTGTCAGTTAAACACCAAATACAAGATGATGGGTGTATTTGATGATGTCTGTGAGTGAGCCATTAGAGGACTGAACCAGGTGTTGGTACAACTGAATCTCATCTTCTGTATTCATTTTTACTGGGGCAAAATAAGTGTAAAAAAAGATTCGGTTGAACAACAGTGTTAAAGTAATTTTTCCCGAGCTGCCCTGCAGTGAAAGGGGATGGCTTCTCCCTGCTGCTTGTAAGCTGGTCCAGAGGAAGCTCTGCCTGGGTAATTATTTTGTAAATCTTTGAGGTGGAGACTTAATTTTCTATGGTGTCCTGTTGGTACCCTTTGGCTGTAGCCACTTCCCAATTAACATCATATATAGGTGATATCTGCGATGCGCAGTATTGGTACTGAAACCTGTAAATGTCAAGAGAAAACATGTCCCAGGACCGCTGTTATCAGGCTCTGATTAGATGTCATTGGCATCCTCACCCCCAGGTCAGGTCTGCAGTGAAGGATTTGGTTCTGAGCGCTTATGCTGTATAAAACTCTCTCTCTTTTTTTTTTTTTTTTTTTTTTTTTTTAATCCAGGCTTAATACTCTCCCTTCTGAATAAATAGGTGAAATGTGCCACGTTAATTTGAGAGAGAATGTAACAGTGAGAGGCGATCATGTACAATGGGAAAGAAATATTTACGGTCAGTTTAGCAGGATCAGCTATCAGATGACCTCTGACATCCACCGTCATCTACTAAAGAGCTAATTAGCTGTAAAAGTAGATGACAAGTCAATTGCATCAGCACAAAGGATGAATTTATCTTTTTGGGGTTTGCTGATAATAAAGTCAGCCAGGATAAAGATAGGCAGAGAGCCACCTGCATGTGAAAAGAGAACTTTCCTGGAGGAAGGTTAGAAGATGCTGCTGTAAACAGAAGCATAAAGCTTGGTAAAGGTACAGGATGAGGGGATGCTTGTGGGGAATGGGTGGAGTGGCTTATAGCTCCCATGAGGAAATGGAATGCAGGAGAAAATTCAGTCTATGGACACTAGATTCACCCTGTGCTAAATCAGATTGTCCTTTCTTAACAAAAAAGCTGAGCATCCTCATTGCAGCTCTTGAGGGTGATGTTGGCTATTTTCCACAACAGCATGTTTTGTCTGGGAATTGAGTAAAGGCAGTTTTCTCAGATGCTTGAATACCTGCCTTTCAGTGTACAGCCTTCTGCTTTCGAATATGCTGCCTGCTGCTTTTTGTGCCGTGGTTTCCAATGAGACTTGCTCCAGGCTCGTGCCCTAACCTTGGCTTCTCCAAAGTGGATGCCCCATCCCTGGAGGGGTTCAAGGCCAGGCTGGATGAGGCTTTGAGCAACCTGGGCTGGTGGGAGGGGTCCCTGCCCATGGCAGGGGGTGGCACTGGATGATCCCTAAGGTCCCTTCCAACCCAAAACATTCCACTCTGGTCAACCAAAGTATCTTTGGAAAGGCTTGCCAAGGTAATAGAAACAATTGGGAGCTTTGCCTATCTTTTTTGCCCCTGTTCCCTCACAGCTCAGCTGCTTTGGGCATGACACTAGCCACTCATCATTGCACGCTCCCAACCTATTTGTAAGCAGTGAGGAAGGCAACACAGCTTGCTTGGTTAAGGAGCAGCTTAAGATGCAAAGCTCTGGGTCTGGTTTCTGTTGGAACTGCTCATTCACTGTGGGACCTTCTCTGAGCTTCAGTTCCACAACCTGGAGAAGGAAGATAATGACACTTGGAATTTACTGGAGAGATCAGGTAACAAGCTAGTTACTAGCTCATAGAATCACAGAATGGTTTGGGTTGGAAGGGACCTTAGAGCCCATCCAGTGCCACCCCCTGCCATGGGCAGGGACACCTCCCACCAGCCCAGGTTGCTCAAAGCCTCATCCAGCCTGGCCTTGAACCCCTCCAGGGATAGATAGCTACTTCTGTTAGTGATGCTGAGATGTGCTGAGCCCAGAGTTTGTTTTGGTTGAAATGATGTCCCAATAACTTTGATCTTCCCATACTCCCTGCCGTCTCCTGTTTTCTCTTCACCTGATGCCCACATTGTACATTTGGTGGAAAGGGAGTCTCTTCTCCTCTGAATGCAGAGCTGAGCAGTTCTGGCTGAGGAAGAGATTCCGTTTTTGGAAAAGTTAGGTGTTACAGTGATGGTAGATGGTGCAACCTATTTCCACTGTGATCGAGAGCGTAAGCTAGTTTTTACATGCCTGTGATTTTTTTTTTTTTTTATCTCCATCATGTGTCCTAATGATTCTGATGATAAATTCAGGAAATTGAAAGGAAGGGGTGAGTATCCTGCCTGGGTACGTGCCAAATAGCAGCATCCCTCAGCATCCCTGACTCGCAGGACAAGTGGTGTGCCAGAAGGTAGTACCCTAGTACTGTACTATGTGCTTTAACTTTTTGGTAGAAATGCCTGAACAGTTAAAAATATCCATATGAAATCAAAATCCAGAGTGGATTGCATTTTTATGAATAATGCAAGTTTAAGTAGAATTTTTTTTTAGTTTGAAGGGTCTGCAGTACTCAACCATTTGCATTGCTTTTCATATTTATAATAGAAATTAATTTTAAGCGATCTTTTTAAATGATTTATTAAAAAGGAAAATATTTTTCCTGCTGCTGTCTCCTTCATATGTTATTCAGACTCCTCTGTCATGCCCACTTCGGTGGTGCCTGAATGCTCAGCTGCCACTGCACTCCAGCAGCCCAGCACGAAATAATAGAAAAGAGTATCACAGCAGTGAGGAGGCATGATGGAAGATTTTAAAGGGCTGCGTAGGTCAGGGAGAGCACCTTGAAGCTAATGTGAAATTTGACTGGCAACCAGTGCCGATGGAGACGGAACTAGAATTACGCACTCGCTCCATCTGGTGCCAGTCAGAATCCCAGCAGCGACATTCGTTACCAGCTGCAGTCTGTTAATGGTGTGCTCAGGGAGACTGGCAGAAAGGGCGTTACGGTTGTTCAAATTGAATGAAACAAAAGCAGGAGCAAATACCTCTGCTTTGGAAAGGGCATGTTGCTGACACACTGGAGCAGTCTTTCTGAAGTCGAAGATGATGCATTTGCTTTCAGCTGCATGGGTTTATTTGCAGGTGCAGGGAAAAGTCTATCTCTTAAATCACTTACTAAGGGAAGAAATTGCAGTGATGCTTTCAAAATACATAAATAAAAATAAGAGGTTGAAGGCAACATATGTAGATGGTTTTTGCGATACTTATTTTTTTAGTCGTAATTAAAAGAACACTTCAGATATTTAGTCCAGGCTTTGGTCTGGCAAGAAGGCAGCCTAGTTGCTAGGGTGTGTGTATATAGAGAGGGTATAATAATAAATATTTAATATATGTATTATAGAGGGCATAATTTGTTAAAGTCAGTGGTATGAGCATGTGAATGTAATATAATAGTGGTGATGGTTTACTTGGACTTGGGAGTTGGTGTAAAAACAGGTAGCTAGGAAAAGTGTCAGAGTTTATGGAGCTGCATCTCAATAATGGCCAAATGAAGAAGAAAGAAAAGTGGGACAGATCCAGACCTTTTTTACACAGGATAATGTGTCAGAGGTGGCACAGCATATATCAAAATACCGGGAGGGCAAGAAAAGATGAGTTTTAGCTGCACCTTCCTGTCCTGCTCATCACAAAGGATGTAAGGAAGTTGGATGCTCTCTATATCATACACTGACAAAGCTCATGCACTTGGCTGAACGCTCCATGTTCCTTCCTGGAATGCTTTGCCTTTCAAATCTGCGAGCAAACAGCTGACTCTGCATTGCAGTGTTTGCTCTACCTGTCTTCATCAGGTCTGGATGAGCTGGAGGCAAGATGTTGACAAAAGTAATCGATAGAGTAAAGAATGATGAACCAATGAAAAGAATCTGAAAGGCCACGATGGAGACCACAACAGTCATGACAGTATCATAATTATCATTTTTGGAGATGGTAAATTAAAGTGCTAACACAGAAATAACAGGATCAATAATTGAAACCTTGGCGAGTGTAAGGTTATACAAGAAAAGACCAAGAGCAGCAGCTGTGCTGCACGAAAGAACACTTCCCCTACCCTTTAGGTCGAGATATGATCTTAGGCATGTTTGCAGACTCCTTCAAATACTGATAACACACCCAAGAAGTGGAGGGTGTCGGGGAGAGGAGTTTTTATACGTAGGGATTACAGAAGTTGGGTTCCTCCTGGGTTGTGTTGCTACCAGCCACTTGGGTCACCTTGAGCACAAGACAGTTTATTTCCTAATGGCTCCTTTTTTAACTGAAAATGGACTGTGCCTTTTAAATGGGTGGTTTGAGAGTACTTTGTCGTACTTGCATGGAAGGCAAGGTGTTCATACACAACTTTCAGCCAGTTAGTGTCAACTGGAGTAAAGCTGGGGCTTCAGATCTTGGCTCACAAATTCTCCTAAGGTTGGTATCTGCCATGCTTGGAGTTTAGAGCAAAAATATGACTGCAAGGACAAGATTTGTGTAACCATGCAGGACAGTGTCGTTATGGAGAAGGCAATTAGCTTTATTTCCATCTAAGGCAGTACTCCGGTGTATGCAAGCTGAGTTTGAATTTTCATTGTTTGAAAGCTCTGCTTCTGGTTCTGGGGAACGGAAAGTCTGAAAAGGTGGGGAGGAGAAAGCCCAAAACTGAACAGGAAGAAAGGAAGTGAAAGAACAAATACTGGATTTGAAGAAGTAAAGAAAAAAATCATAGAATCACAGAATGATTTGGGTTGGAAGGGACCTCAGAGACCATCCAGTTCCACCCCCTGCCATGGGCGGGGACACCTCCCACTAGCCCAGGTTGCTCACAGCCTCATCCAGCCTGGCCTTGAACACCTTTGAAATGGGGAAAGGATGCGTAAGAACTTTGTTAGGTGCCTTGAGGAGCTGTTTTTGTTACCATAAAGTCAGTGTGTCAGAGGGTGGCAGGTATCTCCAGACATGGTCAATCCACCCCCTGCTCAAGTAGGGACAGAGAGAACAGCTTGCCCAAGGCCATGTCCGGTTGGGTTTGGAGTATCTTCATGGGTGGAGATTTCACAGCTTCTCTGGGGAAGCTGTTATACTGTTCAACCACACTCATGCTTAAGAAGATTGTTCTTGCCTTAAAAAGAAATTTCCCTCTGTTTGGGTTAGTTCCAGTTGCCTCTTGTCCTGTTACTGGGCACCACTCAGAGCAGCCCGGCTCCCTCTACTTTACACCCTTTCCTCCTCCCCAGCTGGACAGTTCCAACTCTCAGATTCTCTTTGTATGAGCAGTTCCTTCATCACCTTTGTGAGGCTTTGCCGGAATCACCGCAGTAAGCGAATATCCTGTGCTGGGAGCCCAGAACCCAACCCTCAAGATGCCTTTCACG
>NW_010140202.1:0-33629 GCF_000699245.1 Pterocles gutturalis | reverse complement strand
TCTCTTGACCTGCTGGCAACTCTCATCCTGATGCACCAGTTTTCAGGGACTAACCTTTGCAAAAGATCAGCTCTTAAAGAAAAAAAAAAAAAAGCGAGGATGCCAACAGACATCTCAAGAGCACTGTGTGATCTTGAAGATACATCCACCAGTATACTGGTTCCTTTGTGGGTGCGAGTCCATTGCCCCCACTATTTGGTGTCTGAATGATTTAAATTAAGAATTGGATTTCTGTAGAAAGAGTTCATATTGCATCTAAATGTTGAGATACACTTTTTTCTCTTCCAATGCAAAAAAGAATTCTGTTGTTGCTGGTTTGTGTCTGAGCTTGACCAAAGGACCTGTGAAGAGCTGGGGAACATGAACCTCGAAAAGCTCTTGTTGGTTTTACCCGAGGATTGGATTCAAACTCTTACGTGTACTTGAACGTATGAGGAAAAACACAGGATAACCAACTAACCCAAAGGCTGACCATACCTATATTAAGGGAGAATTCATTGTAATTACCCCAAAATCCCTAAACGTGTTCTGAGGAATTAGATTTTTGACTAAATCTGCATTTGCCATGAAAGGACCAAGCTTGTGTTCTTATTTTCTTCTATGATTCTGTACTTTAACTGCATTGTATCTCAGGATCTCATGTAACTCATTTTTTCTGTCCTCCTCTGCTTTGCTTGAGTTAAACTCACCTTATCCAAGGCTGAGAGTAACACCACGGGACGTGCACCAACAGCTTTTTCAGACTCATTCTGCTTTAATGACCACGTCTCAAATATTTACAACCAGCTTGCGGTGTGCAGAACAAATTACCCAGCTCCATAAAGTGGCTTAAAAAAAAATCTTCTAAACTGGACTCAACTTGAACCATGAATATATTAATGAAAATCTCAATCTGTTCATGGACATTTTGTGAGCAGCAAAACCCAGCATTAATCAAGCCAATTACTTGCTTTGCAGTTTTCACTTGACGGTAGGGAATGTCGCAGCATTTGGCCCTCGACATTGTAGTAGCAACACAGGGAATTTGATTTTTTTTTTTTTTTTGTGTTTTCTTCAATGTGCCTATTTCTTCTAACTTTTACTTGAGCGTGGACTTTTCTACCTCTGTATATTATAAGGTAGAAATTGCCTTTGGGCAGTTTTTGTGTTGGAAAAAGCAGCCTGACCGGTCGGTTAGAAGGCGTATTTCCCTACTTCTCCTGGATGAGAACAAAGCTTGGCTCTGGAGCATGCGACCTGCCCATAATTCATGCTGAGTTTGTCAATCAGTAAGCTAAAATGTCTCCAGGTATCTGTGTCAGTGTGTATAAAAGAATTCTGCTGTTCATTTCCTAGCGCAGGGCGTTATTCCAATAATGGCACAATTCCCAGTATCCCTGTGAGCCCGCCTAGGTGTAAAGCATCGCTCCTGATTATAGGTCAGAGAAGGACGTCATTATAACTGGTGTCCTTGATGGAAATGGATATGTGCTGAATTTGCAAAAAGTCTTGAGTTTGGTGTCATCCGTTTTTCAGTATTTCCCAAACAATTGATTTATTTCACATTATTAATGAACTTTGCGGCAGTTCCACTTGTCAGGCCTACTCTGCAGGGGTCAATAATGAGAGGAAACCTGATGTTAGTGGATCCAGCTTAAGTGATTCTGTCATGCTAACGATTCAATATATCAGGACAAATGTCAGCTCCTTCCAATATGTTAATTCCTCTGATCCTATTTGCATAAACTACAGTCAATGAAATACAAGTTCCCCCTCCAGGACAGTTAATGGAGACTTGTAAAGGATTTTTAATTTTTTTTTTCCTGAGTTTCTAAGAAAGCTGAGAAGAACAGAACCTGATTCCTGAGCTCCGTGTGTAATTTGGAAGCAAAGATTCTTCACTATGAGGGTGGTGAGGCAGTGGCCCAGGTTGCCCAGAGAAGCTGTGGGTGTCCCATCCCTGGAGGGGTTCAAGGCCAGGCTGGATGAGGCTTTGAGCAACCTGGGCTGGTGGGAGGTGTCCCTGCCCATGGCAGGAGGTGGCACTGGATGGACTCTAAGGTCCCTTCTAACCCAAACCATCCTGTGATTCTGTGATTCTGTGTGACTTTACTTGAACACACGTGCTTCAAGGAGTAGGTTTAGTTACCTGCTGAGGTGATGGAGGAGATAAGGGCTGGACATCTCCTGTGTCTGATTTTGGAGGCCTTGGAAGGGGTTGTTCTTGAACCAAGCAAGCAGAGGGTTTTGAGTTGTCCACAGCAGTGACCTTGGTTTCTCCTTCCACTGCTGTACTTCTGTGTGCATCTATTTGCATTTAGGAATGAAAAGATCTGTTATGGACATGAGAAGTGGAAAAAAACAATTCCCTACATTTTGGTGGAGTAGATGTGACTTGTTGCCATGCACTTTGTGGCCCACTTACTGCCTTAGCTCCTGAAGATGCTACAGCATTTGAGTAACTTAAACATTTATTTCTATAAGCAACTCTAAGGCGTGTATTTAAAACAAGATTTTGCTGATGTTGTCTGTCACTTCTTTGCTTCTCCAAAAATTTCTTAATTGAAAATGAGGGAATTTGTGTAGTACTTCCCTCCCTCCTTCTCCTGGATTTTTGAGATGATGCTCCAGTGTTTAGCAGCAGTAGTAAAAATGTGGGATACTAATAGTTATAAACACCATGGTGTGGGATACTAATAGCTGTAAACACCATGGAGGGAAGGCAGCCTTTGCCACAGACTGTTAAAGTTTCTCCGGACCAAAAAAAAAAGATAAGTAGCCCCCACTTTGTTTTCTTCTACTTCCTCTGTGTATGAAATCACTTTGATAGATCTGCAGGAAGAGATTTAGTTGCAGATGGCAGAGGTCAGTGTATTGTGTATTCAATGTAGTCAATAATAAAGTCAGGACTTATGCTAACTGAATGCTGATCAGGAGTCACAAGGACCTTGGAAAGTCATTATGTCTCGTCATTTGCTTCACAATATTGCTCCAAACAGGCTCTGGAGGCCAGTGCAAGGGGATTTAAAAAAAAAAAAAAAAAAAAGTCTGAAGGAATAAGGGAAAGCAGAAAGGCTAAAAATAGAAGGTTCGTATAATGTGCAACAGAGCATTGTAAAGACTATTTCAGAGTACAGTTGTGACATGGTGAAGGAAACCATATTACTTCATTAAATGACTTCAACATTGAGCCTCATCCTTGTCGTCCTTCCTCCCCCCTGAGATTGCTGTCCAGTTGGCTTGGGAGACCACGATGAAGCTATGTATCTTCTGTAAAAGCAGACATCTTAGCTATGGTCAGAAAGTAGAAATATTGCCAAGATATTCAGTTTTCAAGATTGCAGATGAAATAAAGACAAAACAGAAGTGGGTTGGTTCTAGATACTCAGGCAAAATTTTTGTTTGCTGGGATTTTCATCTGTCTGAACAATTCCAGCTTTGCCCTAGGAGCTCCAGTTTTGGGTTGATCTCCAAAGGAAAAACCTTTAGACTAGAGCATGACTCAAGCCAGTAGTCCTTCCTTCCTATGAGCCAAATGTTTATTATCCCTGATGTTAAGTCATCATTCTTTTGCACCCCCACCTTGAAATGATCAAAACTGGAACAAAACCTTCAAACCCTAAATGGAATCATTTAATCTCACCCAGACAAAGCTCTCTTTGGAGGAGCAATGTCGCTGTACTTAACGTAGGATCTTAGTGTTGCTCCTCACCTTGATTTCCTGAGGAAGGAGATATCTTCTGTGGCATTATCAACGTAGCCAGTGAGGACCCAGCTGATGTTGCCACCATATGACATGCAGTCACCCGGCTTCTCCAGCCTTTATCATTCCAGTGAGCAATGACCAGCCCTGCAACATACCCAGTTCTACTACTTGGCTATGCATGAAGCTGTCTCAGTGCTGGCCTCCACTAGTTAATTTATTGCAAATGCCTATAAAATGCATGTAGAAGGCAGATAGGTCCGTCGTAAATCTTGAAGAATTAGCTTAATGCTCTTATTGTTTGCAGTCTTGAGTCCTCAGGTGTAATGCCTGTTCGTTATCATTTGGTCCAAGGGTACAAGTTCAGTAGACAAAATTGCTGGTTTTGCAGCGACATTCCAGTATATTTACAGTGGAAAGGACCGGTGAGGCTGTTAATATTGCATCGAATTCCATTACTGGACAAGTTTCAAACCGTTTATATAGGGCACCTTAATTTTCATCAATTTTACGGTAGTGAGGAAGCTCAGCCTTTGTACAGAAAGTCAGTGTGGGGCCTAAGGCTCCAGGTGACTTGAGGTTAAGAAAATTGATGGGTCTCACTTATAAATATGCTCTAGTCAATGAAGCTATGTCCACAGATGAAGCAGCTTGAATAGCGGAAAAATGCAGCCTGGGGAGTGACGGGGATTCTGTTGGGATTAATTCATTTTGCTTGTCATGGAGAGTCAAGATTTGGGTAGAGTGTCTGCTTCTTCCTTGTTTTCCTGAGCCATGAGGGACTTCTAGTCTTAAAAAAAAAAAAAACCAACATTGCTTGTTGTCAATTGTATTAGGACTTGCAAAACATTCTATTTTATTTATTTGAGGTATTCCTTACTCAGCTTCTATGGAAAATTGGACCAAGTATGATTCAGACTGAGTTTGCCCAACCCATCCTCTTGTAAATCTGACAAGAGGAAACGGCCTCAAGTTGCACCAGGGGAGGTTTAGGCTGGATAGTAGAAAAAATGTCTTCACTGCAAGAGTGATGAGGCATTGTAACAGGCTGCCCAGGGCAGTGGTGGAGTCACCATCCCTGGAGGGGGTCAAGAAACATGTAGATGTGGTGCTTGGGGACATGGGTTAGTGGGTTGGGTGGGGTTGGGTTGATGGTTGGACTTGATGATCCTTGAGGTCTTTGCCAACCTGAATGATTCTAGGATTCTATAAGTATCACATCCTTGTTATATCGAAAAAGCCTTTGGGAAATATCCTGCATGTTGATCTAAAGGGGGAGGAAATGGATAAAAAAATGTCTGAGTTGTCCCTCTAAATTTTTGGTCCGTGTACTACCTTCCATGGTACCTGAAGATGCTACAACAGTTGAGTAACTTCAACATTTATTTCTATTAGCAACTCTCAGTTGTCTATTTAAAACAGTATTTCGCTGAGGTTTTTGCCACTGTTTGCTGGTGCTCAGAGGAGCATGTGCAGAGTATCCAAGTGTCCCAGGAGTTCAGTATTTTGGTTTATTTTATACTGGAGCATTGATACAGCAAAATGCTTAGTGCCCTCTGCTTCCATAGTTTCCTCCGAGGAATGAGCATGGAGGCTCTGGGTTGCAAAAATCTTGTGTTTTCGGTAATGCTGTCTTCGTTAAATTCTAACACACCAATCCTGGATGGTGTTGTATGTGAAGGGCTTTTCTGGCTTTTTTGCTCAGTGACCCTTTATTTGTTAAGGAATTGTGAAGTTTTGGGGTTCTGATATGTAAAGCTATGTGCATTTTTAACAAACTGTGTTTCAGTTACCTTCCATGTAGGAATAATCTGTTGGTATCCTGGACAACTTTCCAGGAAGCCCTTCCTTATCTGTCTGTTTCCCCATGGGACTCTGGATGACAACATATTTAAGCTTTGGAGATGCAGGTGACTTAAATCAGTGTAGCTTCATTTTTTTATTTTTTTTGAAAGGATCTGATTTCCACGAAATATTGTTCAAAACAAATATCAGGCTTTGCATCTCCTCTGAATGTAGAGAGCCTTGTGTCACTGGAGGAATGCAGAACTCAAATAGCCCAATATATATTTCATAAACAGACCTAATGAAAATTAAGTCTTTATCATCTCTCCACTAACCTCTAGTTCTCCAAGACTCCTTTTACTCTGGGAATTTTCTCCTTCAAGCATGCAAATCATCCCATATGCTGAAGATATGCCAGTGACACACTTTGACACCATCCTGGTTAAAATAAATTAACAGTTTCAAATATTAATGCTCTTCCTCTAACAATTAATAGTGGGACTTAAATAGACAAGATGCACGAGATGCAGCTTCTTCCCAAATGGAGACCTGAGTTGTGGTAGAGGAAGCAAATCCAGCCCCAAAAAAAGCTATTTCAAATGTTCAGACTGGTGGGATGGTATTCATTAAGCAGCAATTTGTGTATCAACAGTCCCTGCACAAGATTGAAGAGCAAGTTTCAATTATAGTCCTTTTAAAAACATTTGAAAAATGCTGTTACTTCATGCCTATCGATCTCCTTATTGGAATCAATATTCATATAATGAGGTCTGGTGCATTTCTGACCTGGGTAAATGCAGTGAATTCTTCAGGGGTGGTGGCAGAGGGGGGAAAACCTCTGGTAATGGAAATTTAAGGATCTATCTGAAACCTGCATGAGATACTAGCACTTGAAAGATACATCTCATAAGGCAGAAGGTGCTTTTTGTACTTTATTTTGACCTTGATTGCATAGGGGTTTTAGGTATGAGCCAGGGTCTGTGCTTATGCAATCGTCTAGTAATAAGCAATAAAATACCTTGAGGTCATATTTACTTTACAAATCCTGAATGGTACAAAAGTGAATAAACTCTTGGATGATACAGTGGGTCACCATCGCTGCTGCTGAAAAAAAATCAAAATGGGGACAGTGAATATAAAAGCCGGGGTCGGTATGACGAGGGCCTGAGGGCAGGCTGCAAAACTGTGCCGTGTAACCTTACTTAAATGCTTTGTTAATAATATAGTAAAAGGTTCTCATATGTACGTGTATCAGGCTGTGTCTGTGGGGGTTTTTTCCCCCTCCTCCTTTTTTTTTCTCCCCCCTCCTTCTTTTTTTTTCTCCCCCCTCCTTCTTTTTTTTTCTCCCCCCTCCTTCTTTTTTTTTCTCCCCCCTCCTTCAATAAAGCACTAGAAAGCGATCTAGAGTACACGTTTGGCATGGTTACTGCCCTTCTGGATAGGTTTGCTCTGTGCTGCTGTCTTCATCTGTAAAAATAGAAACGGTGGCTCTGGTAAAGCTCAGACAAACGCAGAGAAGAGCCAGTTTTCCCCAGTGCCATACCTCATCCTTAGACATTATGGTTGTTTAATACTTCTTCCCTTCTTGTGTTGGGAACTATCAATTTTCTTAGGGTTCTTTGGAGGTTTTGATGTTTGTTATTTGTTTGGCATTTTCAGACAGAAAATTCTTGCCTTTTTATTTTTTTTTTTTTTTTTTTTTCTTCACTCAACAGGCATTTTACCAAAACAAACATCTAAAGGAAAAATGTGGGCCCAAGTGAGCCCACCAGTGGTTCTCCCTAGTTCAGGCACATGGATAAATCCTGTATCAAGCCCAAGGCTGTGTCATTACATCACAGTTTCTCAAGACAGCCTAATTCTCATTTAAGAGAACATGATGTGAACACAATCCACTCTTTCAAAGGAAGGGGTTTTAGTGGTCAGCTGGCCTTGTCGCGAAGAATTTGCAGTTCATTAGTAGCATGAGTTTATTATGCTTCAGTTTCTCACAACTGATTTTTTTTTGTTTTGATCAAAAGCTAAAACTCTGCCCCAAAACTGTACGTTCTCTTTGCTGATGGTATTACTCCTTCATCCTGTCTTACCATGCTGCTAATTCCTCTTAGGCCTAAATCACTGATATATCTTGAAAAACATCATTCCTAAAATAGTTTTGGGAGCATCTGTAGCCTTTTTGAACTTAATCGGCTGAAAGTATCTGCAAGGAATAGGAAGATCGGTGTCTTGCATTATTCATCTGTGGCTTCTTCCTTTCCCATGACTGAGGTTATTTGTCCTACCAAGATCTCTACTGGGGAAATATTTCAGATAGCTTTCAGTGAGGGAGTAGATGCTATAGATATCTTTATAGAATCATAGAATCATTCAGGTTGGCAAAGACCTCAAGGATCATCAAGTCCAACCATCAACCCCACCCCACACAACCCACTAACCCATGTCCCCAAGCACCACATCGACACGTTTCTTGACCCCCTCCAGGGATGGTGACTCCACCACTGCCCTGGGCAGCCTGTTGCAATGCCTATAGGGCATAGACAGTAGTCAGGAGATCCAAGAACCACATGAAGGAACAAAATCACCAGTTCCTTTTAAACCTCATTGTTATGGGAAGTTGCAGTGGGAACAACATTGATGGCTATCTCATGCAGCGGTAAAATATTCTTGCCATTTCTAAGTGTACATGGAGGTATAGATATCAGAAAATTCACTGGAGGTGGGGCAATCGCATATTTGACTTTATCTTGGTAGAAAGTAGTCGAATAGGTAAAGATGACTTGATTATTTTTGTGCCTTAGTACTGAATGACTGGGTAGCAGGAGGTGTAATTTCACATAGTAGGCAGCTTAAATTCTGGTCTTCTGAATTACAACAGTCTAAGCTGTTGATCTAGAAGTAGTTGAAGATGGAAGGAAAATGGTGAATGGGATTAAAACTGATATTAATTTAAAGACATAGTGACAGACAACCAGGCACCTGTCTCTAATAGGGTAAGTTCACCATTTAGCAGATGGAGGAAGTACAACGGGTTTCCTACATGGGAAATTAGTGAAGAAAGAAAAGTAGAGGAGTTGGTAGAAGACCAAGGTGGCCAAGCAAGCAGTGATGTGCCACTGATGGAAGGCAACTTGGCTACAAAGCTTGGAGAAAGGTTGCTAAGGGTTTTGGGGGTTTTTTTGGTGGCTCTTGCTCAAATTTTTGTCAGTCACCTTGTAAGCCCATTCATTTTTTTGTGCTGAAGCTGGAAAAATGCTGGAGTAAACAGGAGAGATGGGACATCAGAAGGCAGAAGAGGAGGGTACCAAAAATTGGTGTAAAAAAAACCAAACCACCTCTAATAAGGTGAGATAGTCTGATTTGGGGTGGCTGAAGAGGAGGTGGGAATGAATGATGGGATGGCTCTGGGCCAACCAAAGGGAGAAGGCTGTAGGGAAGATAAATATTGCTCTAGCCAAGACAGATGTCAATACGAGGAGGTGATGCTATCGTACCAGGCACTGGGGAGAGCTCACGCAAAATGCACGGGACTGTTCAGATATATAGTGCAAAGAAGATGAACTCTCAGTGCATCAAATGCAAAAAAAGAGACCTGAGGATAATTAAAGGACTAATCTGACTATCATCCCAGAGAGAACTGAAAGAACCATGGCTTGCTTAGCGTAGCAGTATTCAGAGGTGATATCATTGTTTCCTATAAATCTATTGGGAGGATAAATTTCTGGAAGAGAGGCTACTGTCAGCACAAACTCGTGGATATAAGCTAGGAACTGACTTCAGCTGGAAACCAGCAGACTTTTTTTTTCTTTGTGCTATTACCTGCTGGGATGATGAGGGCATTTCAGCTCCTTGTGGCCCTTCTTACCCTAGGGACAGGATGGAGCTTGACCGGGGTACCTGAATTACTGCGTCTGAACTCCATGGCCCAGAAGTAAATTTGAAAGGAATGGGAGGAAAATACCTTAAACTGCTTCAAGATGGAGTGGTCAGCTGTCTTCTCCCCAGCTCTTCAGGGGAGGAAGAGCACCCTCCTCATTGAAAAACTAGTCTGGCTCGGAAAGAGGCCTTGAAAGTGGTCAGGAAAACATGGATGTCGCATGGAAAAAAAACAAAGTTGGTGGTAATGAATAGAAATCGGAAGATAAGGGTGGTAGAAAGTTGGCATGGAAGCAAAAAGGTGCAAGGAGAAATCCGTGGCTGGCGTGCTTCAGGTTAGTAAACATCTTTTAAATTCCATTAGGAATGAAAGATGTTTCAGGAATAGTATTGGTCTGTTGCTGGAGGGAGGATAAAATTGGAGATAAGAAAGCAGAGCTTATCAAGGAAAGCATCCATTGGGATTTTGCAGTAAAGGTCAGATGGGCATCATGGGATGTTGAGCTGGGTTTCTGTTCCAGCAACATCAAGCTGGGTGCTTCTTGAGTGGTGGAGCAGGGGACATCAAAGCTCTGCCAGTTTTCTTTGCAAGAACTGTACAAGAATTGATGGAGGACCCATTGGATAATGCTCTTGAAATATTTAAATTGCAGTGAGACATGTGCTTGGGTTTTTTTCACGAGAATTTGAATGGAGAAACTAGCCTGATGTAAAGTTAACGAGCACTTGGTACTGCTTGAACCGCTGGTAAGATGAAGTCTCCGAAGGTATTTCTGAGCAGCCGCTCATTCCTGAGTTGCCAGCAGGATCCATTGATGTTGGTTCTTGGCTCTTACCACTACTAGTGGCCTGGCAGGAAGCAAAAACCAGGGCAGGTAAAATTTTCAGCAGAGGGGCAGAAATAGAGACCTGGATCCCAGGGGAGAAAGTCGATGCATGGAACAAATGGGAGAAAATAGCTCCAGTAGCAATTTACCCAAACTTGTGTTGGATTTTTTTCATGCGTGAGGTTTAAAATAAAAATATTTTCCTCAATTAAGAGAGTAGTCGTGTCTGTTACCTTTGTGGAATATATAAATAATAACTCTCATCTACTAATGTCACTTTGAGTAGCAAATCGTGAATTCTTACCAAGTAATTGGGCTGTTTGTCTGGTCTGGCCCTATATGGTGCTGCAAAGTCATTTTTTAATGTCGGAAGGCAACTGATAAAATGAGTCTCAGTTGTTTCGGACTGGGACTGAGCTTAGCTGGTTTCCAGCCGGTCTCTGCAGGGTTCTGGGAATCAAAAAGCAATTCCAAAAGCTAAGTTTGGTAAGTTTAAATTCCCAACACAACTTAAGCAGGGGGAGAAATAATCCAAGTTTGATAAACTGAAGAAAATGGAAGATAACCAGAGGACTAACATCTTGTAAACAGAAGGCAGTGAATGGAGATACCTGGCATGGCCTTTCTCCTGAATTGTATTTCCAGTAGGATAAGGACTTTCTTTCCATAAGGTTGATTTCAAGGTTGATCTTGAGGACTGTTGTAAAGACAATCAGAGTTAATAACGTGCAAAGCTGGGGATGAAATACACATGCCCACGGTCGCCACGCTGCTTTTCCTTTCTCAGTGTTTCACCTTATGCTCTTAAGTAACGTATTCTTGTCTGGCGTCTCAAGTTTGGTGTTGCGGTTTTGATTCTTCTGCTTTTCATGTTCTCCTTAAGCCATGTTGGTTGCAGAGCAAAAACTTTTTTGTTCTCCTTACACCAAGGTTGGGTGCAGCGTGCAGGGACCCATCTCCTGCAGCGGCCAAGGAAACGGTGAGTCAAGGAAACAGCTGGAGTCAAGCTTTGCATGGGCACTAATTAAGAAGCCAGCAAAATGCATCTTGTTTTTTTTCAAAAAAGCTGCAGATGCTAAACCTGGGGTCAGTCTTTTAATTTCAGAAATTAAGGGGCAAAAACGTAGCGCAATGCCCTTAGGTATTTTTGAACAGCTCGTGAATGTAGGTATAGGTGTTTAATTCCAGAATCCATTTAAAAGGGCTTAAATCCATACATATGTACAAATGATGAATTAAGCGGATCAATTTTGCCTTATGTGTATTCATCACCATACTGTTCATTAGCTGAACAAAGAAAATAGCTTCAAGATTTCAGATCGAGAGTCTATCAAGGTTTGGCAAGCTGAACAACTTATTCAGAAGCTTGGCCTTGGGAGACACGAATGCTCCGGAGTGACCTTGAAAAGCAGGATTTTTCAGGACAGAATGGGCAGGAGTGTCGTGGCTGTAGGGCCGTGTGAGTGAGTGGAAGAGCTTGGGTTTGGTAGCTGAACTGTGAAATCAGAAAATTCTCTGGGGTTGACCTTCCTGAAACGGAATGCCCAAACACCATGAACTGTGGGAAATGGGAAACGTTGCTTATGACCCTGAAATATTTCATTTTGGTTAACTTCTTTAAATATTGATGATTTTGGAACAAAACATGGAAAACAAACTATTCAAAAGCCTTTTCTTTAACTGTTTTCAAGGAGAAAAAACGCTTTTGCCAAAACCACAAACACTTTTCAAAATGCTTTGTGAATATTAAGTTTTACTTAGCTATGACACATATTAGGAACTTCAAAAGGTAGTTCTATACAGCCTGCTTCAGGAAAATAAGGTGGAAACTACGTTATACTTGAACATGTCCCAGCAAAGGACCAGTGTCGAGCTCTTGCAGAGAAACACCAACTTTCTCATCTGCACCTATCCTGGCTGTAGGATAGCAGGTGGGGCGTACAAACAGGCAGCAAGGGATGATTGCTCTGAATGTTGAGTTCAGCAGTGTGTGCACATCAAATAAGGATTGAATGATGATGTCAATCTTCTTTCAAATAGAAGTAAATTACAGCGTTGTTCAGTACTGGCCAAGAATCTTGTCTACGTTACCATGCACCACTGCCTTTCATTTCTTCTGGTTGGGACCGCATGGCTTTCAATGGCTCTGGCTTTGGCTTAGAGCTGTTTGATGTACACCCCCTGCCAGAATTTCTTTTCCCCCAGTTTTGTGCTTTCTTGGTAGGTTTTATCAGTCCTCCCAGGTGGTTGCTCACACTATCAAGTTGGATGAGGCTTTGAGCAACCTGGGCTAGTGGGAGGTGTCCCTGCCCATGGCAGGGGTTGGGACTGGGTGATCTTGAAGGTCCCTTCCAACCCAAACCCTTCTGGGATTGTATACCGAAAGTCTTATGAGAAATCATTCAGCTGGCATGATGACTTAGAAAATAGTAAAGTGACTATTTCTATTAGAGTAGTAATAATGCCCATGGGATGCTTGAGTTCAGTTTTTCTGGTCCTCCAGTAGCAGCAGGATTCCTGCCCTCAGCCTGGGAGGTGTAAGCTTGCTGGAGGGCAGTATGGGGGGGGAACAGCAGAAAAAAGGGGTTGAAGGGATTACTGTTGCTCTCATGGTGATAGGACTGGCACCCGAGAGCCACAGTGTAGGATGAACATTCATCTGGACAGCACTTTTTGACCTTCTCTCTTCAACTCTCTGTTCTGTTTTATCCAGATCTGAAATGTGGAAAGTTTTGGGGAGGGGGGGGACTTTTTAATGATCTGCAGCTGACAAAGACTGCTTAACTGGAAAGCCTTGTTCTAAGCGAAGCTTATCCGATGCTGCCTAGGCTGGGAGACGGAGCCTTTGACAGCGTTTGAGAAATTGAACTTGAATATGCATTGGTGTGAAGTCTGTTGGAAAACTTTTTCCTGGTATTTTCAAGCTTGTTTGCAGAACTAAATGGTAGGAGTGTAGGTGTAGGTAACTGAAAATGGTCTATCAAGCTGACAGAATACTTTTCTGTGGAACTGGTGGATAAGCTCAGAAAAAAACAGTGCTTTTCTTAATCGTTGCAATGAAGTGCTGCTTCCAGGAGGCATTCAACTTGACCCACCAACATCTACGCTCCGTAGCTGTACTGCAACTCAACCAAGGTCTCTCCATTTCATCGTGTAATTCATCCCACCATCATCACAAGTCTGAACTACACTTGTAACCTCAGCTCCCAATATGCTGAATTGACGATAAAAATCAAAGTGGGGGGAGAAATATATATATTTTTTTTTATACAAAGAACAGACATTACTCCCTTTTGACAAGAGACAAATGTTTCATTCAAATGCTGCATTTCGCATATTGGAAACAGTAATGAATTCTTGTGCACCTTTCTCCCTAGTTCACAATGTCAGCCCCAGACGTAGAGGCACCTCAGGCTTTTCTTACAAAATTAAATTTAATGTTACACCCTCCGGTGGAATGATGCATAAATCAAGTGTTTGATTTGCATGGACTCTAGTGAACAGCCCCATTCTGTGCAAATATAAACCCCATCTTGAATATTATGTCAGGGACAGGAACAAAGCAATCTAGGGTTTCCAATGAGAGTCTGGGACCAAGTGTAATTCAGGCTGGTATTATGCTGCTCTCATGTCAAGGCTGTTATTAAAATTCTTAGGTTTTGCCTCCTTTTTTTCATCTCAAAAGAAAATGTTTTTTCTGACCTTCTCGTATTTCGGCAAACCAGTATACACCAGTGCTATTTATACACTGCCTGCGAGGAGCCGAGATGGAATTGTTGAAGGTTTTTCGTTTTCTCTTGGATAAAAAGTGAGGCCAGCAGGATGCGGGGGTAATGAAACAAGGCAAAGCAAAGAAGATCATGGAATAAAAATGCAAATGGAAAGAAAAAGATTAGGTAGCTTTGTACCCTTTTTGAAAGCAGGCTGCCTTCCATGTGAGTATTCAGAACCTGGTCTAGGTCAGCAAAGTGGAGGGACTAGAAGGCAATAAATATGTTCTCCTTCAACATATAAATGCATTTGCATTCAGCGCAGTACAAATCCCTCTGCAGAGCTTTCTCGTGGGGCCAGCACTTCGCTGCCATGGGTTTCTTAGAGATGGATGTTCTGAAGTTCTCTGTAGTGGTGGTTGGTTTAGTCCAGTGAATTGTAAATACTCTTCCTCACCAACTCTGCTGAAATTTGTGATCCTGAAGCTTGTCGGTGAGATGCTGAGTTTCTATCGAACCCATAAAGTCTTTCCACAGTGCTTGTGCATGGACTGCATTGGGATGGGGCTGCTTTGTGTGCCTAGATAAGTCAGGGTCTCATGCGTTCACGTGTCCCAGGTGCCCCCCTTCTGTTAGGGCTGGGAGTTCATCCCTTTTTCCTCAGCAGATGCAGACTGGTTTGGGTTGGAAGGGACCTTCAAGATCATCTTGTCCCACCCTGTGCCATGGGCAGGGACACCTCCCACTGGCCCAGGTTGCTTTATGTTGGGCTACAAAAGGTTCTTTTTGTGCATTCTGAGAATTAAGTGTCCTTCTGACTGCTACAAACCCTTCTATGCTCATCCTAGAACTTGCTATATTGACCTTTGTCTGCCAACTTGATATGGGATCTTGGAAATCTGTACATCTTGACTTCAGCAGCAAAAAGAATCTGAATGTATTGTATCTGTGAAATGCTCCTTTTTTTTCTTACCTGCGTAGATATCTTGCTTGTTATATGGTTTCTAGCAGTATCCATTATTCTCTTGTCACCTGTGCTGTTACAGGAAGGCACTAGGAGGTGGCTGTGGCAATGACATTGGTGTAATCTGTTACACGGTGCAGATGGAGGATTTTGGGCAGAGTGCTGGTGCTAATGGGTCACTTGTTAGGGTTTCTCGTGCTAACTGGGAAGACAAAAAGCGATCCTTCCTTGCTTGTAGAGCAGCTGGAACTCACAAGTGCCTGAATCAGAGTACAGTCACTGTGGGCATTACAGTGACATGAGATTTGGGGATTGTTAAAGGCAATAGGGGAGGAAAAATCTGTGTCTGCCTCAGACCAGGCTAACATGAAGTCTGGATGCTTAACTCTTCGGTCAGAATGGGCTCTGGGAACCTCGGGCGCTCAAAAAGCCCCATCTATCTTGTGTGATACATCCCATGTAGTTAGAATCCCCTTGTGGCATTATGGGGCTAAATGATAATTTTTACCTATAGCATTCAAGCTCCTATTCTGTAGCTGGTTCTTGTTTTTCAAGCTTGTTCTTCATCGAATGCTTTGCAACAAGAAATATCTAGTTAGTTTATTACATATAGATCTTTTTGCTCTGGAAATTGAGTGCTGGATGAAGCACACTGTATGAGGGTCTATGTCTGCTGGGAAGAATTGGCGAAGCAGAACACGAGTACCACTCTAAAGTCCAGATTTCACCAGGAGACCTGAAATCTATTATCAGTTATCACTGCTGAGGTCCCTTGTAAAAATAAGAGCTCTGATGGAGAGAGGGACGTAGACTCACCAGTGAAAAAATCTATTTATGGGTGTTTTAGAAGATGCTGGGTTCCTATGGGCTTTTAGAGTGCTGTTGGGGACCATACTATCAAATGCTGAGCGTCTGTGGGCATACCTGCTTTTGGTGCTTAAACAATATTTACTTGTAGGGTAAAATGCTCAGGACACTTGTGGGGGTTTTCTTTCACCCCCATACAACTCCAGCTGATGTCAAGGTCTGTTTTCTTTGAAATAAGGACTGTCAAACTGAGTTATGGGTAAATAAAATTGATTATTATTATTTTTTAAAGCATAAAAATAATTTTTTTTCACCTAAAATTTTAACAATTGAATAGAACGAAAATAAGCCTTATCCCAGAGGATGGCATATACTTAATGTTATAAAATGCCAACAGGCTTTTCAGACTTGATAATGCACTGAATTTCCAAATCACTTGAAGCTTTTACTTGATTTTTTCCCCACTTTGTACAGTGGATAATATTATTTGTACAATGAGTAAGTGATGGTTTTCTGCTGCCACATGAGCAGTCCGGCATTTGACTCTCAGTTTCCAAAGCCCTTCATTGGGCAGTTACTATACCGGTGTAAAGTACCACTACTATTAGCCACTTAGATTTTCCTTCAGTTAGCGTTTTCACTGTGAAATGTCCTGAAAACATTCCAAAAGGTCAGGGCTTCCCCAGTAAGACCTTGATACAGCAGCTCACTTTTGATTTAATTATCCTCTCCTGATGTTTATGGAAGTCAATAGGACTTAGTAATTTCCTCTGTTAAGTACGAGTTAAGTGTTTTGATGGGTCGGAATGCTTTTAAGTGGGTATTTTAAGTTCCACACCTGTCTAAGTGCTTTGCAGAGTTGGAGCCTGGGCAACTTAGTGCTTTGTCATCATCATGGATATTAGGAAAAATGTCTTCACTGCAAGAGTGATGAGGCATTGGAACAGGCTGCCCAGGGCAGTGGTGGAGTCACCATCCCTGGAGGGGTTCAAGAAACGTGTCGATGTGGTGCTTGGGGACATGGGTTAGTGGGTTGGGTGGGGTTGGGTTGGACTTGATGGTCCTTGAGGTCTTTGCCAACCTGAATGATTCTATGATTTACCGCAGAACTTGGAAAGTTAACTAGATATTCTGAAGCTTGCTTGGAGCATCACTGGGTCATCTTTGGAGAGCAGGTGGGTGATATCAGGTGCTTATTTTCTTTGTCTTCAGGTTTTTTACAAGCATTTTAATCTCCAGTTCTTAGCTTATTGGAGCAGTTGCTGTAGTTGGCAGAGATTGCATCTGCAAGAGAGATGGGATCTGAGCAATGAGGAATAAGATGAGGGCACAGGTTAATCTTTGAAGTAATAGATGATTCATGATAGGAAAAGGGTTGAGATCTCAAATGCCAGGACTTGCAGAAAATAAGGGCAGCTCTGTTACATTGCCATGGAGTTTGCTTTTGATTAGGGAGATGTTTTTCTTGCTACAGCTGTACAATCAGTGCTAAGCAAAGTAAAAGCTCAATGACTGTCTGTCACCTTGTTTTGTTCCTGAATTGAGAGTGGCATTTGCGTGATAATAGTGTGTAGGGCACTGTCTTTGTGTCTGTTGCCTGGCAGAAAGAGGTGAGCTGTACTGGCTTCCTTGAACTCTCTCAAGTTGATGATCTCTTCAGACTGCTGAAAATCTCTTCTTCTTTGGGCTGGCTATCATTGCTGCAAGGTGAGGATGGGGGATCTTTCAGGCAAGGCACCAGGCTGCTTGAACGTGAAAGGCAACCAAGTTTGTAGGTCTGCCACAGACCTTCTGCACAAACTTTGGCAAATTCCTACCTAATTGTTTCCATAGAGTTCCTATCTGTGAAATACACGGGTCACCGCTTTGTCACACTTGATCTGGTACCTAGGCTTGAGCGCCTTTAGGTGATGACTTTGTGTTGTGCCACACTTAATAGGACCCCTGCGTTTCGGGTTGGGGTCCCAGAGTGCTTTTGATGTAGATAAAAAGAAAAATAGGCTGTCAGTCTGTATGGAGATCAAGGCTTTTAAGTTTTCTACCTGCCTGCAAGTGCATTTTGTCAAATTCTTCGAGGGTTTATCTAGCGGGGACTTAGATACAGCAGAGTATCTAACGTGACTCTATGCACGGCTCACTCTTTTGCTGCTGAAAAAAAGAAAAAAAAATCATTGCTCTAGCACTAGGAAGGGTGTACAACTTGGAAACTGTGTGTGTGTGTTGTCCATTTATATTTCTAATGCAGCACACAGTCATCCTGGTTTTAAACCTTTTCCTGTAAGCATCACTGCTGGCCACGGTTAGACTCAGGTTTAGATGAACATCTAGTCTAATAGCGTATGGCCATGCTTTAATAAAAAAAAAAATTCATTTAGCTCCTCATTGAGATCAAGCAGTCACCTTGAAACACTTGATGAATTTATCCCAAAAAGTGTGGTTCTCTATTTTACAGGAAGTATTGTTGGGAAACAGACAAAATTTTATGGCTTACTGAGCCACTTAGGAGTTAAATAAAAGTTCAGTTGCTTTAAGATTGTTCAAACATATCATCTAGTTATTAACTGATACCTGGACATCCCTAGCTCTGTAGAGTGATTTCAGAGACTGTGACAGCTCCACCAGTTCTGGTAGGCTTGTATGCCATTCTGAGCCTTGTGCAGATTTTTGGTTGTACAAAGGACACGACTGTTGTGATTACTGCGAGCGTACAGCCACAGGAATGGTCATATTGGACAATCAACCTCATCAAACGCTTTGAAATTCTTCTAGAGGCATGTCATGGGTGTACATTTCCAAGCTCCAGTTTTTAGCTTATCCTCTCTTCTCTGCTGGGTTGGTGCTGTTTTAAAAGGCAAGAATTTGGCATCTGCATTTTCACAAGAGTTCATCTATGGCACCCTTTTGTCAGGGCCAACAAGACAACCATTCTAGAGATTTTTTTTTTTTGGGAAATCAAATCTTGGTGTAGGATTTTGTAATGCGCTTGCAGATCAGGACTGCATTGGATTTCTGTTGTCATCGTCATGATGAAGGGAGGATGGGAACGGTGACCCTTGTCTTGATTGAACATGTAATAAGTAACGTGGATGGTGGGAATCTATTTTAATCACGGGGGCGGGGAAAATTGCAGTTTAAAAAGGTAATGTAGAAGAAAACACTTTTTAAAAATCCACTAGCTAGTAATGTAATATCATAAAGTAGCAAAGAATCTCATTCTTAATACGAATGGGGAGAATGCAATTTACTTCAAAGAACAATGTTAGCATCCTTGGAAGGACCTGACCTGCTTTCAAATTTTCTCATACAAATTACAGTATAGTTTAGGGACGTCATAGAGTCACAGGATGGTTTGATAGAAGGGACCTTCAAGATCATCCGGTCCCATCCCCTGCCATGGGCAGGGACACCTCCCACTAGCCCAGGTTGCCCAAAGCCTCATCCAGCCTGGCCTTGAACCCCTCCAGGGATGGGGCATCCACAGCTTCTCTGGGCAACCTGAGCCACTGCCTCACCACCTCACAGGGAAAAATTTCTTCCTAATATCTCATCTAAATCTCCCCTCTTCCAGTTTACGTCCATTACCCCTCCTCTTGTTCCTCTACCCCCTGATGAAGAGCCCCCCATCTCTCCTGTAGCCCTCTTTCAGCACTGGAAGCTGCTCTAAGGTCTCCTCGGAGCCTTCTCTGATAAGTTTGGTTTAAGTTGGGAATCTTGAGCAGAAAGAAAAAAAATCCTTGCATAACAACCCCAACACCATCACCTTCACTGTGCAGGATCGTATAGATCCATGTGCTGGTGGAACTGAATTGTTTCCCTGTAACCAAATTTCTTCTGGCAGACAATGGGTACTGTCCTTCCTGCTTTTAAAGTGGTCTTTAGCACATCAAATCAAACAGGTTTTTAGAGCTTAGAAAGAACTTGGCTCTGGTTAAGTAATTATTTTTGCCTCAGCAGTTTTCATATCAAGTTCTTGCAGAAAACAGCAAGGTTATTCTGTGAATGAAGCACAAAATATCCCTGCCCAGCTAGCTCCGTGCTTTTATGTTCTGTCACGAAGACTAATGAATCAGAGACGTTTGCTGTGGTAAAATCCAAACGTAGATATTTGCTGTCCTTGCTAATGGGAGGAAAATATAGTATAGCATTGGCCTAAAGGCTCCAGCTGTGATTCCTTTGTAACTTGGAGTGCATTAAAAAAGCTTCAGTCAGCAAGATAAGTTAATTTTTTATGACCTTTATAAACTGTTTTAGCCTGGAACTCGGGAACATCTCAAGATTAAATGTTTAAATCCTTTTAGCTCGGGATTGCTAAGCATCTTGAGGTCTCCTTTGTTTCAGAAGAAACCTCCAAAATCTATAAAGAAATTCTGTTTGCGACAATTATTGTCAAAGGAATTGTTAGCTAACATGGAATTCTAAGATTTTTTTAATGGTTCTTGTCTCTGTGATGCTCATCTAAGAGAGGAGCTGGTTTCTCTTAACGTAGGACTTCTCAAGGTGTGCATGGTCACCAGCTGCTGTTCGCTACTTGCAAACGCTTGGAGGAACAAATTAACTTCTCACCAGAGTCATGATTTTGCCCTGCCACAGTTATTGCCTTGGCCAAAGAAATTCAAGAAAAGGACAATCTTCTGTGAAAGTGCAGAAGCACTGGGCTCCTTTGAGAAATCGTGCTGGAAGCCAAGTCATAGTGCATCAAATGAAACAGGTGAGAAAATGTGGCTGAGATTTCAGGTGGGCTACTTGCCTGGCATGGCTCAGCTCCATTCTAGCGCTTTACATCCGAAGTTGGCTTTATGCATACCCACATTTCCTTGGTTGTACTAGAGGATGGATTGTGTTGCTGATAACAGTGCAGCTGGAAGAGCCTACTGCATTTTCATGAACCTCATCCCCTATGACGTCTGACGAGGAGCGGCTGAGGGAGCTGGGGAGGTTTAGTCTGGAGAAGAGGAGGCTGAGAGGAGACCTCATCACTCTCTACAGCTGCCTGAAAGGAGGGTGCAGTGAGGGGGGTGCTGGGCTCTGCTCTAAAGGAACAAGTGATGGGACAAGAGGAAACGGCCTCAAGTTACACCAGGGGAGGTTTAGGCTGGAGATTAGAAAAAATTTCTTCACTGCAAGAGTGATGAGGCATCGGAACAGGCTGCCCAGGGCAGTGGTGGAGTCACCATCCCTGGAGGGGGTCAAGAAACGTGTCGATGTGGTGCTTCGGGACATGGGTTAGTGGGTTGGGTGGGGTTGACAGTTGGACTTGATGATCCTTGAGGTCTTTGCCAACCTGAATGATTCTAGGATTCTATGTATGCAACGCCGTACATGGCTTGGTGGGTGGGTTGGGTAGTTTTTAAGCTGAGCTATTTCTGGTTTGTTTTGCTGCTTAATGCTCAAAATGACAACAGCAAAATGGCTGCGGTAGGATATTGATGAATTTGGTACCAAGTGCTGTGTATTGCCCCTATTCAGGGGATAAGTTCAGTTAAAGAGTCACTGTCCAGAGTTGGATGCTGACACTAATACCTTGAGTCCTTTCGCAGATCTGACAGGAGTTTTGTAGAGTTAGTATCTTTTGATGGATCAGGAGCTGTAAGTGGGAAAAATAACGGTGATGGGGAGAAGGTGCCTTTTCCTTGTCTGATCAGAATCTGAGATAAAGATGAGCATGTTAAAGCCTAATATATTTTCCCCAGCTCCATCAGTTAGCCTAATGAAAGATATTATTCTGCCTACAAACCTTGTCTTGCCTGATTCTTTACACTGGCCATTAAATCACGACAGCTTCAATAGAAATGTTTCTCTTTTTGCCATGTCAAGCTAGATGAGATGGATTCACCTGTTCTTTACAGTGACTAGAATGATGAGCAGCTATCCCAAATTGTATTTGATGGGATTATAGGCAAAATAGTTCAGGATTTTTCTTTTTAACCTAGCTGTATTAACTTGTTGGTGTCTAAGATAAACTTAGATACCAAACACTTTGGTATCAATTGCTGCCAAGTCAAAAAAATATGTGTATCAATCATCTATTGGGAAGTGTGGTGGTTATAACGCTGATTTCAAAGTAATTTAATTTTTCTTTTGGGTACTCCAAGATTACTACTTTGTGTGTTGTGATTTGTGAGGTTTTGTTTTGGTTTTGTGGTTTGGTTTTTTTTGTTTGTTGTTTTTGTTTAGGTTTTCTTTGGGTGGTTGGGTTTGTTGTTTTTTTTTTTTTGGGGGGGGGGGTTTTTTTTTTTTTTTTTTTTTTTTTTTTGGATATAAATAGTAACCCATGGTTGCTATTTCATTAATTCCTTTGTAGTTTGTAACTTGCTATCCTTATTTAATCATGCACCAGACTGAAAAACCTCGTTGAGACAGTGAATGCAGAAAAGGCTTTGCACAGCACTACCAACAAACGACTGTGCGTATTTTTGTGGAAATAAGATTGGTTAGGGAAGATTCTTCTGCTTTTAATTTACATGCAAGAACTATCCCAAAGTATAATTGATCTAACCAGGCATGAACACTGCTTGTACTTTCCAGGAGTGTTCTTTAGAAAACTGAAGGAATGTAGAGCAGCATCATTTAGTGGCGAAATCTGTACCTCCTGCATGCTGCTGAACAATACGAAATGTGTTATTGATCATATACATGATTGGATGGAGGTTAGCGGAGGGGGGATACCCTCTGTAAATTTCCTTTGATCCTGCTAAATGTTGTTACCAGCGTGCTACAGGAAATAAGTGAGTGTAATGATTTTAGAGCGGCGGCATTGTTGGCTATATCAAAGATGAAACACTGCCTGTGTTCCCTTAGCAGACTTTACAGTAGTGCCACCATGAAAGATCTGAAGATCATTATTTACTGGAAAGAAAAGAACAAGGCAGAAATCGATTACTATGACAGTAGATTTATGTCTCCATTGCACTCTATATACATCTCCTATTTGTTCTAACTTCATGGAAGGATATTTAATACATAATGGAAAGAGGCTTTTGCTTTTGATTTATTTTTTGTTTATTATTTTTGGCATTCCTTGGAGAAATTCTGGAAATCAATACTTAGATGTAAGCGTGTGTGGATGGAGGTAGTGGGAGGCAGCAGCAATTGATGTATCTCTGCATTTTTGCACTGACGGGAGGATCTGGCGTATGCCGTACTCTGTTGTCGCAGTAGAATGTGCTCAGCCTAGAGAGGGGAGAAACTCATGTTTCTTCCATCAGCTATTTGCATAAAATTATCCAAGAGGCACAGGTAAATTTGGGTAGTTAAATTAAAGCTTGGAGATCCCACTGAAGTATTTAGTTGCAAATGTAAATATTTGTTGCATCGAGATGAGAGATGAAGACAAACGTTCTCAATCGTGATGGAAAACCTGAGCACAGATTGTCTTAAAATGGGGCAGAGGATGGAGGAATGCCAAGTGCTGAGGAATTTCCAGAGAAGTCGTAAATTGCTTCAAAATGGACATAGCTCTTATTTCTCTATTGTCTTTCAACCTGTTAGGTGGCACTTGGTTAACTTTTGCCCTTGCCCCAGTTTCAGTGGAGCACCTCAATCACGTGACTGCAGGAGCTGTAATGTCTAAGGCAGATGTAAAACACTGCTTGTCTTTAGATAAAATAGGGGGATTTGGTTTAAAAATCCTAAAGTTGGGTCTTGAGGTCGTGTGCTGCAGCAGCAGGTCCTGTTGCATTAAACCTTGGAGAGATTTAAGAGCCAAGTCACTGTTGTCCCTCAAATACCTTTTGGTAGGATTTAATAGGTAGGAGTGAGTGGACAAGATAAGGATAGGATCAGCTAACTGTCTGTCTGGTGCATGGTAAGAGACAGATCAAACAACTTGGAGGGCCACCCAAAGTACTCAAGAAGGATCACAGTTGCACACCCTCAGATCACAGAATCACAGGATGGTTTGGGTTGGAAGGGACCTTAGAGACCATCCAGTGCCACCCCCTGCCATGGGCAGGGACACCTCCCACCAGCCCAGGTTGCTCAAAGCCTCATCCAGCCTGGCCTTGAACCCCTCCAGGGATGGGGCATCCACAGCTTCTCTGGGCAACCTGGGCCACTGCCTCACCACCCGCACAGGGAAACATTTCCTCCTAATATCTCATCTAAATCTCCCCTCTTTCAGCTTAAAAACGTCACCCCTCATCCTGTCACTATAATCCCTGATGAAGAGCCCCCCATCTCTCCTGTAGCCCCCTTTCAGCACTGGAAGCTGCTCTAAGGTCTCCCCGGAGCCTTCTCTTCTCCAGGCTGCACACCCCCAACTCTCTCAGCCTGTCCTTTGGTTCTGTTGGTTCAAATCACAGTAGCAGTGAGTATTCTCTGTGGATGACTTGTGACCTTTCTGGCTGTCAAGAAGAGCTGGTTCTATTAAACAGCACTAGGCTTCATCCAGAAAAACATCTGTTTTTCCAATTCAACAAAAACTTGGAAATTCTGTACTTCCCTGGCCATGTAAAGCATTAAAATACTTCCTTTTCTGGACAGATTAGTTTGTTATGAGGGAAGAAAAAAGAAATCATGCTGCTTCCCAGGCTGAAATGTTTATTCCATGTATTCCTTGTTGGTTTTTGGTCATGGATATGAGCAGCAGATGGCCAACCCTGTTCAGCACTGGCCAGTGATGGCTCACACTCTGGGTATCCTCGGTGGCTGTGCAGTTCTGCAAACACCACTGCCTGACTAATACATCTTTCAATAACAATTTCTGTCTGATGTATATAGCTTTATGAAAAAGAGTTGGCATCAGACAAAGTCCAACAATGCGTCTCCATCGGAGCAGCACGATCAATACCCTCAGTGAAGTTTATGAGGATGCCGTGAAACCCTCTAAATGCAGTGGCATTCTCTCCAACCTTTCCTGTAGCCCATCAATTACAGACTCAGAGGTCAGTCTTGCTGTAGGAAAAGTCTGTCTTTGGTAAAGATTTTCTTCTACTTTTCCTTCTGGGGAGGTGGGGGGAGATGTTTATTTTGGCAGGAGCTATTCCTTTAGAGCAAACCTCACCAAAAAAGCCTGAGGACAATCCTTTCTATTCAGCACTCCTTGCTATTCTATTTCTGAATCCTCTCTGGTAAATCAGGGATATTTTGAAGCTTGTGAAGCTTGCCCAATCTGTACTGAGCTAGGAGGGAATACACGGAGCTCAAAAAGTAGGTGCCACGTTACACTGTGAACAGTTTTCTGCTTTACTGTCAGTCCTTCTCAGATGATTCCAGTTTTCCCTGGAGAACTCCATGACCTTCTGTCCAAACCCATCACACCTTACAAAGCCAACTGTGAAGGCAACACTCGTCTTACGTCTGCCTTGATGTTCTCTTTGCTCTTTGAGTATTTCATACTCAGGCTTCTCTCATATTCGGTTGTCTGCCCAAAAAACCAGCCCTGGTGTACATGGCTCGGTGTTTCTCTACTCCAGCCTTAGCTTCAGTAGTAGTGCATGTCTCAACCTCTTCGGAGCAGAGCTGGTTGGAAAATTGTTTCATTAATGGTCAGTTATTTTGAAAATTGTCAGCACTGGCATCGCTCCCTTCGCCCTGGTGCTCTGACTGCAGGTAGGAACAGCTTGGCCATCGCTGAGTGGTTTGGGATGCAGCTCTTGAATGTTTTATTGAAAAACTGTCACCAGATGCATATGCCTTCATGTATATTCATAAATTACTCTCCAAGTTCAGCAAATAATAAAGGGGATGGAAGGAAAGGAGGAAATACTGAGTAATAATCTTGAAAAATACAGTGGAAGCAAGTAAATACCTATTTCAAAAAAAAAAAAAAAAGAGTAATACAAAGCTAACAACTTTACTATCCTGGAAAAAAAAAAAAAAAAGGCAATTTCTAGTCCTGAATGCTAAATTAAAGCTTTCTTGTCAGAGGGTAACCTCACCCTGGGGAAAAACTGGAGGAATCCTCCAGATTATGCTGGATGCAAATGCAGTAGTGATGTTACTTCTTTATTATCCCCCCTGCCCCATTGAATGTTTTTGTCCCATGCAACAGCTTTTAGTTCTGCGACTGAAGTAGTAGAGGATTTCCACCTTATGCTTGGGGCAGTTGTCAGATAACTGAAGAGGAGGGTCAAGATGGATCAAGTGTGTACTTGAGACAATTTTTTTTTTGAGGCTGTACCCTTAGCAGTGGGTTCCTGGTGTTGGGCTGTATGGAGGATTTGGTCTGGGGAGCTTAAAAGGACGAGGGAAATCATAGAATCATTAAGGTTGGAAAAGACCTCAAGGAGATGCCCTGAAGAAGGGATTGATGTGAAGACCAAGTATGCTGATGGGAATTTTATGTGAGATCTTGCTGTGTGTTAGGTTAAGTGGAAGCTGCTGTTTGTTCATGGTTTGCCAACCTTGGGATTCCACGAATGGATTTATTACGACTTATTACTCTGAGGATAAGTGCCCCACTAGTTTTGCTTCACAGTTGCTCTGCTCGGAGAAACCTGGCATCAAAGCTAATGCCAAAGAAATCAGAGCTATTCCCAGGGCAGGCAGAGGACCGTGCGGTCTCTTCCATCCGTGTCTCGCAGGAAACCTGATGAAGTGTATTTTTGGAGTCAATCTGGAATGAAGAGTTCTTGATTTCAGGGGAGCTGTGCAATCGATGTACAGACCTTAATTTAGCTGGACACACGTTGTATGCCTGGGTCAGGAATCAAAGGGCAGCCTGTTATTGTGCCCTGTCAACCAGGTATGAGGCTACCATCCAACTTCAAAAAGAGGGTGCAAAAGTCCTTCCAGAACACATTTTTGGCTTCCTGTAGCTAAACTCAGACTTCTGTTCTAGAGAAACCTCAAATGGTTTTCTTTTGATTTGCTGCTTTTTGGAAAAGCCATAAAATCCTTCAGCTCTATCAGGCTAGAACTGGCCTTAAACAAGTGAAAATGTAGGATTAAAATAAAAATTGTAACCATCAAGTTCACCACAAAGGACTACAGTATGTTTTGCTGGTAGATCTCTTCAGTAGTATATACATGTGTGTATTTATATATTTATTTTTTCCCATCTACAGTATCATCTTTGCACTCAGAGCAGTTGAGCACATTAAATCCAGATGCAGAAGGGAATACATACTGTCTGTAGTCCATCCTCTGTGTTAGAAGCCTGGCACAGTTCCAGCTTTGGGTTGCTTTTATCTCTCTTGCTTTTTTCAGTTGGGAGAGAGGGACAAATCCTTCTCTTGGAAGTGCTGCTCTTCCCGTAAGGGGTGAGACACAGGCGTCGTGCAGCGTGTGACAGGCTGTTGCGTGGCAGAATTGGATGGCTCCTAGGCACCTCCATACAGTTTAATGAGTTTTTGAATGAATGTGTTTGCAAAATCACTCTGCGGGTACAGTATTTGGCTGAAAATACTTTTCCATATCCAATCAGAAAGTAGAAATCACACTGTGACTCAGCAAACTGTGCAACAGTATAGCTGCTTTTTAAAAATGAATTATTTGTGAATTACTCATACCCTACATGTTAGTTGTTTATAAGTACTTAAAGCTACTAATCGGAATATTTGCTAGATTCTTTTTTTCAGAAGTCAGAATTCATTTTCTAATCACATGAGGCAGCAATTGCAAATGAACATTGCACAGATTTGTCATAATAATTTACATTTGCAAGCTGCAGGGAAAAAATACTTGCTCTCATAAAGACTGAATGGTCCCTGCACCAGTATATAATGGTGCCTTCAAATGGCAGAGTGAGCCCCAGCCCATGCAGGAGTGCCTGAGCTTCTCTGCTTTCACAGACGTGAGGAGGTCTACATCAATTTACTTCTGTAGGTTAAAGCAATGTGTCTTTTGACAAGTCCAGCTCTTGGTTTCCATTTGCATGACAACCTAGGACAGTGGCAGTGTGCTTTTAGAAAGTGCCACCCCTTGGGTTGAGTAGCTTAGGGTGGGCTCCACATGCTCCACACTGGGAAAAAAAAGAGCTGATGTACTCTGGGGAGCAGAAATGTGAGCTCACACGTACAGCTCAGCACCGTCTCTCAGCCAGGATGATGGCAAGCACTAGCTCAGCAGTGCTTACTTATAGAATCATAGAATCACAGGACAGTTTGGGTTGGAAGGGACCTTAGAGACCATCCAGTGCCACCCCCTGCCTTGGGCAGGGACACCTCCCACCAGCCCAGGTTGCTCAAAGCCTCATCCAGCCTGGCCTTGAACCCCTCCAGGGATGGGGCATCCACAGCTTCTCTGGGCAGCCTGGGCCACTGCCTCACCACCTGCACAGGAAAACATTTCTTCCTAATATCTCATCTAAATCTGCCCGCTTCCAGTTTACATCCATCACCCCTCATCCTGTCCCTCCACCCCCTGATCCAGAGCCTCCCCATCTCTCCTGTAGCCCCCTTTCAGCACTGGAAGCTGCTCTAAGGTCTCCCCGGAGCCTTCTCTTCTCCAGGCTGCACACCCCCAACTCTCTCAGCCTGCTTGACATTTCTCAAAAACAAGAGGTAGGAGGACTTTATCAGTGGGACAGTCCTCTTCTGTATTGAGATATCTTGCACCCATAATGAATTACTTGACCAATTGAGGTGAGCGATGCTAAACCCTATATCTTGGAGCAAAAACCAGCGGACGGTGCCCCATGGAGCCCAATGGCTGCGGCAGGTCCTTCACTGGCTATCACTTGCCTTCTGCACAGGCTTTCAGTGCACAGGGAGGTCTTTAACCATACTTGTGAAGTGATAGTGATAGTGGGGATGTAGCTTTAAAATACAATAGGAAAATGGGCAGTAAGCAGCACCGTTTGAGGGGTAGACAAGTGGTATACAATTTTCAGAATACAAATGATTTTGAGAGGTGCTAATAACAACTGCAAAAGAAGTTTTCTGTCAGCTTCATTCCTGTGATATCATCCCAAATGGGACATTCTCTGCTCTGCAGAGCAACTAAGGTACCACTTCCCCCAGTAGCTCTGGAAAGCAAGAAAAAAATGTTACGGCAGCAGCCCCTTAATCCTGTCATTGTCTGAAGACAGCGGGATTTATCATAGAATCATGGAAGGTAAGAAGCATAGAATCATTAAGGTTGGAAAAGACCTCAAGGATCGTCAAGTGCTCAAGGAGGGTTTGTTGAGGAAGGATTTCTGACCTGAAGCACAGTATAAATGAAGGCAGCTCTTCCCTGGCTCCCTCGTAATGCAGGCATCTTGTTCAGGAGAGGCTGTCTGTGACACCATGGTCATAATTCAAAGCCTTGTGTAAATAAATAATAAAGGCAGGGAAGAGTTAAATGTGGCATATATTAGATTTCAGTGATGAAGCCTCCGATTAATATAATGAAAAGCCCAGTTTAATTGCATTACCTTCCATTAGCTCCCCTCTTCCTCTTTTTATAATTGTTTCGAAGACTCTGCGTCCCTCATCCCTGCTGGGACTTCCATCCCACGTTTACTCAAGTGAGATTTCTGCTTTCAAAACTGCACCTTTCATCAATCTCCTATTAATTAGCCAAATGCCGCATCATATTATCCATCGATGCATTCAGCCGAGCGTGTGCCATAATGAGAGGAGAGCCCACGCTCTGCCCGGGCTCCTTGCAGGAGCTGGTCATTGGTATTCCAGGATAAGTCAGCTTACTGTAATTTGAAATTGGTCTGCCGTCCCATTAGGAATCCGCCCGATCAATACCAAGTGAATTAGAGTTTCAGTGATCTGATTAACTCCCCATTATTTTCTACCCTGGCTGATTTAGAATGCATGATGAGACAATATTCTAGTTTCTTTGCTTTATCCCAAGTTTAAATGAAATATAGACATCTGAGGAAGCAGTGGCTGTGCATTTGATTTGGCTGGGCTGTAATAAAGTCAAACACTGTCAGCGTCTGCCTTGCTGTGACAGCTGGGAGCGAGGGCTGCCATGGATGGCAGGCAGGCGGAGGGGACACGGCTTCTTTTCTGCACTGCTGCTCCCTGCTAGCTCGGCTGTTGTGTGCCTTGGTTGAGTGGCGTTGACTAGATGTTGGGTTGGTAGATGGCCGTACCCTTTGTGGTCCTGTGCAAGGGTTGAGCTGTATGTGGGCTTTTCGGAGCCCCAGCTCAGGGTTCACAGCTTGAAAGCTCTGTGTGCAGACCAGAATTTGGTGTGAGCCTGAGACAGGGCTGGGGCCTAGAAGATGTGTGATGGGATCATAGAATCATAGAATGATAGAGGTTGGAAGGGATCTTGGGCATCATCCAGTGCCACCCCCTGCCATGGGCAGGGACACCTCCCACCAGCCCAGGTTGCTCAAAGCCTCATCCAGCCTGGCCTTGAACCCCTCCAGGGATGGGGCATCCACAGCTTCTCTGGGCAACCTGGGCCACTGCCTGACCCCCCGCACAGGAAAACATCTCTTCCCAATATCTCATCTCCATCTCCCTTCTTCCAGCTCAAACCCGTTCCCCCTTGTCCTGTCCCTCCACCCCCTAATCAAGACCCCCCCCATCTCTCCTGCAGCCCCCTTTCAGCACTGGAAGCTGCTCTAAGGTCTCCCCGGAGCCTTCTCTTCTCCAGGCTGCACACCCCCAACTCTCTCAGCCTGTCCTCGCACGGGAGCTGCTCCAGCCTCTGCCCATCTCCGTGGCTCCTCTGGCCCCGCTCCAGCAGCTCCGTGTCTGTCCTGTGCTGAGGACCCCAGAGCTGGGGGCAGCACTGCAGGGGGGGTCTCACCAGAGCGGAGCAGAGGGGGACAATCCCCTCCCTCGCCCTGCTGCTCACGCTGCTGGGGATGCCCCCAGGACACGGGTGGTTTCTGGGCTGCCAGTGCACACTGCCGGCTCGTGTTCAGCTTCTGATCACCCAGCACCCCAGTCCTTTTCCTGAGAGAAACTCTCTAAATTCATCTACTTTACAGGGATCTAGACAGAGGGAAGTTAGGAAATCTCATCACATTTCGTTCTAAGTGCATGTTCTTCATCTTCAGGGTGTGGATGATTATTTTGTGATGGCAGCTTGTGGATGCAATCCCTAAATGGAGCCTCCAGTGGCTATTTTATTACAAGCATATTACAACATGAAGCAGAAAATAGATCTCATTCTTCTGGGGAGTCTGTAAGGTAGTTTTTAAGGGGCGAGATTGCTGGCTTTTGTTCACCTGCTAATTTCAAAATGATGGTGATAGGTCCTACTCATCATCTCTTATTTCATTCTTGAATCTGCATTTCCACTTGAAGCTAGTTAGAAAAGATTCCCTGTGTGATGACTGGGGAAGTTGCAGCAAGGGATTCCTGCCTAAGGAACTTGTCCCTGAGAAATCAGGCCATGGCAGCTACATATAGAAAACCTAAAAGGGTGAGGTTTCTAATTGTGTTTAGATACTCAAAAAGAGAAATTGAACCCAAACCAGAAGTTGCTCAATTTCCAAATCTACCGTCTTAACATACCAATAGACCAGAATTACAAAATATTTTTAAAATCAGAAAATTTAGAGAAAGCTCCAGATCCATTTGTTTTGGGAGGCAAAAATCTTGTTTGTATTCCCTGTCAAGCTGTCATGGAGTCCCAGTCCCTTTAATGAATTTCAGGGCATAAAATAATGAGCAGTGCTGCACCTTTTGTGTCCTAAGAGGCAAAAATTGGGTCATAATCTGCTTCATATGGGCAATGAGTATATGATTATTAATTTATATCTTTTGGTAATTAGTACATTTGCTGAGTAGTACATGTCATCTGTGGGCAGTGAACCTGGAGGCTTTGACTCAAGCTTAAGCCTCTCTTAGTGCTCTTCAGAGGTCCTAGGGCAGGACACCAGCGATGGGCTGGTGATGCTCCATAGGTATCCCACTAGAGGGTGACAAAGCCTAATGCTAGAGGTGACCATCCTCCCCTGGCAATCAGGGGTCCAGAGCCCTTGGTATCTGCCTGCCTGCTTGGGGTGCACCTCCTGGTCTACCTGGCAGGCTTCAAATGTCTGTCTGGTGGCATAAACCATCCCTGCCTGAGAAACGTGAGCTGGGCCTTCAGCTCATGGGTAGCAACCACCTCATGAATCTCCTTGTAGCACTGTTATGAGATGGAGGAACCAATTCATGCTCCGTTTATGGGAAAAATATTAGAGCAGATGCAGGAGAGCCAACCCAATCCACAGGACCATGTGCAAGGGCTGAGAGGTGGGTACTAGGTGTTCAGTTTTGCCAGCAGATAAGACAAGGAGATGTGGAGAGATGGCCATAAACTGACTTGGTGAATCAACAGCCAATTGGCCACTTCCAAACTCGCTGTAGCTGGCGGAAAGGTGAGCTGTTGACTTGGCTACGCCTTCAATCATGACCACAGCAGAAAGACTCAGCAAACCTGGTTGGCCTTTGAGCTGAGCTTTGGCTGTAGCACTCTCATGGAATCATAGAACGGTTTGGGTTGGAAGGGACCTTAGAGCCCATCCAGCCCCACCGCCTGCCACGGGCAGGGACACCTCCCACCAGCCCAGGTTGCTCAAAGCCTCATCCAGCCTGGCCTTGAACCCCTCCAGGGATGGGACGTTCACAGCTTCTCTGGGCAACCGGTTCTGCTCTCAAGCACGTTGCTTGTGTAGAGAAATGCTATTTAACAGGTTGATGTGGGACATCCGCCTGGGGACATCTTGTCATGCAAAATGCCTCTTAACTAGAAAACTAGCCATTTTGGTGGTTGCTACCATCTCTGTGCAAGCGTGAAGACTAAATCCAGTGTTTGCAACTGGTGCCTGATGGTTGGAGGTGGAAACTCTGAAATCTGCAGAGCAACAGTGCTGAACTGGTGCAGGTCAGACACCCCATGTGGGTTTCAACGTGTTAATGGGAGGATACCATGTTTCTGGTGGTGAAACTGGAAATACAAGGTCTCTGCTAGATCTGAGATGGAAGGAAGCAGTGTGGAAAGCTGGTAACTCTCCAGGAACCAGGGGCTGAAATGAAGCCTCACCTGACTTGCGTTGAGAGCACCAGCAGGCTGTTAGGTGCCCACGATGTCGTTTGTTGTCCTCCTGTGCAGTGGGCTTGCAGAGAGCAGCTGTGCCCGCCCTGTAGATTTTCATTAAATAGATCATTTGGGCTGTGTGCAGCATAATGCTTAAGTGCTATGGACCAACTCAAGATCTCTCAGGGACTGAGAGAACTGGAAGGGGGGAGAAAAGTGTTGGTGAGCGTTCATAGAAAATGTTGTGCTAAACTAACAATTAAAAAAGTTATCATCTAAAAGTAAGGTGTTGCAATAGAAGGAAATTACATCTCTAAAGCGCTAATCATCTGTGGAACTGTGCAAATTGTGAAATCCTAAATACAAATTTCGTAGAAGTTGAAATAAGTTTGTGATGGATTTCAGGCATGATTTACTACTTCCATGTTTTATTATTATTTCTGAGAAACCCATATAGAACTCTATTAATTAAAACTCAGACCGACACTTTGGCTCCATAAGATTTAGGAATTAGTGAGATTTCATCTCATTAGTGCATTTATTGCGGTGTTCGTCCTTTTAATTAAGCATTAAGTCCCTCCAAGGTGAGTTTTATCATCCCATAATGCAACTGGGCTTTCATGACTTGTCTAAATACGCATTAGGGAATGACAGCCACCTTGGAGAAACCTTAATGTGTTATCACCGAAGTTTGATTCTTTCATTTGTCTATTTTTGGGTGATATGCTTTAATTTCATTATGGGCTGCTGTGGGTGTGCCATCGTGTCTACTGTCAATGTTGCTGTACGCAGGTGGGAAAGGGGAATTGAAAGGACTTGAGAAGGACCTGAGCCCAAGAGGTCTTCCCACTGGTAATGGTGGCCTTTGGAAGGGATCTCTGGGTGGAGAGAGCTGCTGGTCCTGCTTGCTTAGTGTCCCAGGGAGAGGGTGCATGCAGAAAAGAGTGCTGGCCCACCTCGCATCACACTTGGGCTTTCCAGCAGGGAAGCGAGGCTGGTGGTGGGCTCCATCCGATGCAGCCAGCTGAGCCTGGAAATGGCAACTGCAGCTGTGCTGGGGTGCGGGTTAACGAGACCATAAAGCTCAGGGCAAGGTCCTGCACGTGGGTTGGGGC
>NW_010140201.1:0-6998 GCF_000699245.1 Pterocles gutturalis | reverse complement strand
TTTTTTTTTTTTCACAAAGAAAAGCAACCATCTGCATAGTGCAACTTGTAGCTGGGAGTGAACTCTTCCTACTTCGTGGGTTTCCAGTGCCATTCATCCACACTGGGAATCGTACCATGCTTAGATTGTAACTGTGTGCTGAGAGCCCACACACAGGAATTTTTCTGTTCAAGTCAAAACCAATGCATTTATTTACTGAAGGGTTTTGTAGAGGGCAAAATCAGGACTAGAGAATATTTAAAGCTTGTTCTAAGTTAAAGAACTAGGCTTTAGTGGGATGATGAAAGATGTGAAGGGAGGCAGCCTCCTGTGCTTCCTTGAATTAATTTAAGAGCCAGGAACATGTCAGCAGCTCTGCTAAGAATTTAAAATCTGTTCCTCCTCTTCCCTATTGTTTGCCTCAGGAGTCACTACAGCCATCTTTCTGAGCAAGACTGCAATAAACCCCAAGACAGATATTGAACCTCATGAACAAACAAGCTTATCGAAGGGTTTAGTAAATGGCCGACAAAATATGAAGTATGAATTTTTTTGTTTTCTTTTCAGGAATAATCAAGCTTGGGAGATGGAATCCCCTCCCTCTCAGTTATGTGACTGATGCACCAGATGCAACAGTAGCCGACATGCTACAAGATGTCTATCATGTTGTGACATTGAAAATCCAATTACAAAGGTGGGTGTTTCTGAACATCTGTCCTTCTCTATTCTCTGAGCTGCTCTGTCAATTATAGCTCACTACAGAGATTAGCACATCCTGTCTTCATTAATTTCTGGTCTTTTGATGAAACGAAAAGAAAAATTAAGAGAAGGGTGGGTCACCTGGCAGCTTTTTGGGACATGTTCCAACTGATTTTGTATATTTTCTGAAGTAGCAGTACGGTAGCAGAGAGGGGAGGGGCATAAACTCAATCAAGTTAAGATATGGGGCCTTTAAAGGCAGACCTTTCCACAATCCCTCGTTTAATGGATTCTCGAGGCCTTATTGTATCAACAAAATAAACTCCTTACGTTTTTCCAGGGGCTGCATTGTGAGAATCCAGGTCTTCTACAGACAGTTGCTGAGATGGGGAGGAGGGGAGCTTGTTGACTCTCCTTTTTTCTCCAGTGGTCTTCCCAGTGAAAAGGCGAGAAGATGGGGAAGGGATATATTACTGCAGCTCCATTTGGTATTTGGAAAATACTTCCCTGAATGCCAGTTCTGATTAGCAAAGCAAAAGCTCCTGGCATTTTAACACTTTCCCTCCCTTTCCTTCTTCCTACTTTTTCTCTCCCTTTCTCTCTATTGGCCTTCAAAATAGTCCTCAAGTAGTTAACTGATGTCTGTGTAAGGAGTTGCGGCAGATCCCTGGCAGTGCATGGCATGTTCTAGACCTGCTGGTAAGCCTACACTGCACAGTCTGCTGTAGCTCTGTGGCCAGGACATGTCAGAGGAAAGTGGGAAAAATAACAGACAGCCTGGAATAATTTGCCCATAATTTTTTGAAGCTCGACTTGAATAGAAGAGGGTCCACTGGGACATGTGTCTGTGTCCTTTGGTGGCAGGTACATACCCTCCAACTGTTCATTTCAGTTTGGAATTTGGAAGTAGCTGGTGCCTCACTGACATTAACCTTCCAAGCAGCAGCATTTCTTTCCTGCTGTATCCTTGATGGGGCTTGGGGTTTCCATTTCCCACTAACAGGCCGTTCCTTAGTTTTATATACTGTTATCATTTCTCAGTTAAACTACATCTCTGCAGCACAGTTGTAAAATAGTATCTAGAACCTGTAGCCGTTATAAACCTGGAGTGCAGTAACTCATCACCTCAAAATTATGAGCTACCATGAGTCTGTGTAGCTTATTGTCTCATCTGTATTACTGGAGGGTATCAACCCATGATCATTCTTTATCTTCAAAGTGCTTGAATGCCTGAGTGCTGTGTAGATAAAAGATAGCCTGTGCCTTTGATATAAAGATGGTCATTGACTACTTGAACTCCTCGAGCACTACTGAACTTTTAACTCTGAGGGTAAAGCCAGGCTGTATAGGCAGGAGGCAGAACCACCTCAGCGGTTGATGGGAGAGTGTCCATTAAGTTTCTCAGGCAGGAATGGCAATGACAAGCTTGTCCCAACTTTTTGATGTGCTTCTCGGGTCTGTCCCTGTGTACACAGACATAGACCATAAGCTTGTTAAAAAAGGCACAAGTCACATGAAGACAAAAACTTCACTACATATGCAGTTCTTGTAGAAGGAAAGTGAGAATGAACTACGTGTGGCAGATGTTGGACATATGGATTAATGTGTTTCTGAAAGACTCTTGGATACTTCAGCAATGAGGGCAGTATAAGAACTGGTATAAAATCAGTTCTTCAGACTAACTGCTCAAAGCCTTGCCTCCACGCAATGTGGGCCCTTACTGTGTAGGGATTTTGTTAGTGGCAGTGCAGCATATATGTTTATTTTTCTATCCCAGCAGGAGTATCTTTCTCTGTCTGGAGAGGGTGGCTTTATCCAGCCATTTCTGGGGCTTGCTTTACGCAGTTTCTTTGCTCTCCACCAAGCCCAGAGGGAATGGTTACGCACATGTATAATGTCATAGTAGGATTAGCTGCTGTTCCTGCCATGTACGGTCATTCTTTTAGTTGAACTACACATCTTCTGGGAGTCGGGCTTGGTGGGGCAGGGAAAGGGGGGAGAAACCCCATGATGGGCTGTCTAAGCAGGAAACTGCAAGGTTGTGCTCGCTGCTTAAAGGTCTATAGCACTTGTACGCAAGGAGTAAGCATCTGTGAAGGTGATGTTTCTATCTGCTTTTTGCTTTCTGTTCTAACAGTTGTTCAAAGTTGGAAGACTTGCCAGCAGAGCAGTGGAACCACGCCACAGTTCGCAATGCCTTAAAGGAACTGCTCAAAGAGATGAATCAGAGCACATTAGCCAAAGAATGCCCTCTCTCACAGGTCAGTGTTTTTAACAGGCTTAGGGAAAGCCAGATTTACAAGATCTAAAGCTCATATTTGTTCAGTAAAGAGCTAAGAATGAACAATTCCGTAAATATAAAATAAATTTATTGTTTTCTTTAGAAAGGAGAAATTGGCATTAGTATGAAAAAGAGTATCTTTGTACCGTGTTTTCTCAGTGGGTTGCCAGGTGGAAATTATGAATGAATCGTTTGATTTTTATCCTGCTATTCAGAGAGATATAAATTCTTAATTTAGATCTTTATATGAACCTTTTGCAATAGGACTAATGATCCTCAAGTGCAAGATTTGTTTCTTCCCACTGGCAGAGGCCTGCCTCCCCCAGTAACCTGCAGGTAGCTCTCATCAGCCTCCAACTATGATAAAAAGTATGCTATTTTAACAGTTGTGCCCCAATTTCTACGAAACAACAACAAAAAATGTATATATAATTATGTTAAAAAAAGAACAAAAACTCAGTCTCATTCTCCATGACTGCTTTATAAACAGCAGTGATGTCATGTCTCAGATCCTAAGACACAGGTTCCTACAGATATCATGAGTTCTATTTGTTCTTCAGATTGTCATAACAAGAGAGTAATAAAATTTTTATGACTGAGTCCTCCTTGCCTTTCAGAAAAAACAGAAAAACACTTCAGCACCCAGACCAAGTAACTTTGCTAGGAGGAAAAAATATGTTGCCTTGTAAAAGCTATTAGAATCATAGGTTAATCTGTCTGTTGTATCTTAAAAAAGTCAAAACATAGTAGTCCTTGCTTGCTAAAAATCCATTGCTTTGCTAGCCTGTATCCAACATTTTTTCTCCTGTGATTGCCAGTCTGGCGTTGCACTGTGCGCTCATGCTGCAATTCATGATCCAAAGCCTCTGTGAACTAAGATAATTCTTTCTATCTATAACCAGCACAAATTTGCCTCTTTGTGTTATGATTACAACTCCAGGGAAAGCCCAGAGGTGAGATATACAGCAGAATTTAGGTCTTTGCAGTTGTTGAGGATCATGTTCCTCATCTTCCTTAGCCATGTTGAGTCTGCAGAGCTACCAGGGTTGGAAAGGCTGTGTAAGAAAAGCCATGTAACTTACCTTATTTACTAAAGGAATAGCAGTGACTCTAGATATGCACAGAGCCTAAGTACGTTGAATATGAAAGTATTTTTCTTTTCACACAGTTTAAGTGTAATTTCTTTAAATAGAATTATCAGTTGAATCTGGTCAGCTAGTGATGATTGCAGTATGTGGTTGTCTCTGCCCAGTCTTCTATATACAGTATAACTAAACTATGCATTATTTCATATGCAGAATTCATTTGTTGCCTGGGTCGTTTTCCTCCCACTTGAGGTTCGAAGCCTACCAGGTCAAGTTCTGCAGTTGGTTTGTTCCTTCTATAGCCTCAGTCTGAAATATATTTACAAAATTAATAATATATTTACTGAAATTACTGAAGGACTGTAGCAGCAAAAACCCTTGCCCCCAGTATTTATTTAGTGGACAAAGCTAAAAGGAGAACCTTCTGTAGAAAATTGAGCTTGCTTACTTTAAAGCACAGGTGTAAGTGACCTTGAGTAGTGACTAACCCTTGAACTGGGACTGCAAGAATGCAGCTTGTATTATTATTGTTATTATTGCCATAAAAAGTTTCAGTCTCTTTTGTTTTGGCTCAGAAAATGCAAAAGATACAACGGAAGGTTGTATAGGAGCTGTCTATTACCATCATCTGAATATGCCTCTAATACAATTCCTTCTCCCAAATCAGTTTTAAAAAAATATCATGCCAAATGTGAAATGTCATTACAACCCCCTTGTGGTTAATATATTATTGACAGCAGCAAATTGCAGAGTGGTCTCTTAGGAGTTAAACTGCAGAGTAAATGCTGCTGTTTATTAGTGTGCTCACAGCGCCTCAAGTACAAAAGTGGAGAGGGGTGGTGCGGGAGCTCTGGCTCCCACCAGTGACAGTGCTTCATCTCTAGTTCTCAGTGCCCGAGCTCTCCATGCAACCCAGATGGGGATTCTGATTGCCGCTAATGGGAAATGTAATAATTCACTTTGATTTAAAATTGTTCTGTTTTTTTCTGATAGGTGTGTTATGGGGCTGCAGCTTAGCTACCCTTAGCATGCAGCTCCTTTTCAAACAAATAAATCCCAGTTAACTAAGCAGGGGGAAGAAGGGTAGGTGGGGGGTAGTGTATGTTGCAGAAAGAAATCCAATTATTTCAGGATTTCTGTCTTTGCATAGAGACCTCTGTGTTTCCTGTATATTGTATAACTCATTTCAGCAGTGACCATGAGTTTTGTCTCCTTGCTGGAGCAAGATTTCTTCGGATGTGAGCACATCCCACATTCTTCTCCTTGAACTTACTGCACCAGATTTTCTTTGTGTGGATATTTCTTAGCTCCTGGTCTAAGTAGTTTTCATTCCACGTGGCTGTCATGGCCACACACATACCAAATTTATCTGCCACTTCAGATAGTCTATTCATTTTATAAGGATTTTCCTGGGAATAATATGCATTGTTTAGAAATTTGCGATTAGTCAGGTTTTTTTTGCCACTCACTTCTGAATGGATATTTCCTTTCTGCAGGTTAATCAAGATTCCTAGCAGAAATACCTCTAGGATTCCTTTCCATTTCATAGTGAGGATATGTAGTTTGAAAGTGGTTATGGTTCCTTCCCCTGCTCTACTGTCAAGCAGTTGAAGAGAATCTGTCCTGGGATTTTTCACCAATGGTTGATTTACTGTTTGATTTTACTATTTACTTTAAGCTTTGCGTTCTCAAGTAAAGGTTAATGGGTTAATATATTTTGCGATATTTAATAGCCCTACAATTTCAGTAATGTTGATTTATTGTAGAACTAGAGGATGGGTGGGGTGGAGAGGGGGACAGAAACCAAATTGTTATGTAGACAGAGCTAAACAATTTCCCTACCCTTCTGTAGTTACTGGAAATTTAACTAAAGTGACTCTTAAAAAAGGCAAGTTATCTCAGCTCAGCTTTGTTCAAAAAAACTTCTTCACAGTGAGGGTGACAGAGCACTGGAACAGGCTGCCCAGAGAGGTTGTGGAGTCTCCTTCTCTGGAGACATTTCAAAGCCTGCCTGGATGCGTTCCTGTGTGATCTGATCTAGGTGTTTCTGCTCCGGCAGGGGGATTGGACAGGATGATCTTTCGAGGTCCCTTCCAATCTCTAACATTCTGTGATTCTGTGAAACCCCTCCTTAGCAGAGGCCATCTCCATGTCAGGCTTTCAGAATACTGTGGCTTATTAAAATGACTTGGAACAAGAGAGGATTTATGGGGAGCGAATTGCTGCTGACTGCCACAATGCTAGGTTTATGTCTCAAAATATTGATTTTAATTAGAAAATTGAATCTCAGTTTTAGAAATTGAAGCTGCCACTTAAAAAGGCTCTTACTTCATAGCCCTCAGACTCTACTGCAGTGCACCATAGCAGTCTTTGAGTGGAAAAGTTAAAATGAAAAGGCAGAAGAGCCTCTTTACTGAAACTACCTTTTGAAGACTGAAACTAATCTGCACCATTCAGTTATCTTAAGTCTCTCACTTTTGCTCACATTTTTTAAGGCCCCAAAACTTGGGAGCTCAGGAGCAGCTGGAGTTCTGTGATATTGCAGTGAATTGGGTAAAAGGCTGGATAAATCTGGAAGAGGGAGGGGATGTTTTTGTTTTTAAAGCATTGTTAAAATTGATTAAGCCAATGTGTAAGCCTTGTAGCTTTCCAGAGATGGCCAAGATCCCATTTTGCACAAGAGCCTGCAGGAGCCAGTGGGCCAGAGCTTGAACCTACCATAAATAGCTTGGTCAAGCTGTTGAGATGATCTTCACCCTCTCATCTCTGCACAGAAAGGTCATACAGTGTGCCAGGGATTTTTCTGAGCTTTGATGTACGTGAGGAAGGAGGTCATAAGGAAAATGGGATTTCTGGAGATGATGCATTGGCTCTCATGTGTTAGTGGTGTTGGATTGCATTTCCTTGCTGGAAATGTACATGTGCTGGGAATGATTTGACCCTAGAACTGTTCG
>NW_010140200.1:0-11169 GCF_000699245.1 Pterocles gutturalis | reverse complement strand
TTTTCCCTTTACCCCTTTAATTCTCTCTTGTCCTTGGGTGGGGGGGGGAGATTGGTTGAGTGGGTGTCTGTGAGTTGGCCCCCAGCCAAGGGCAAACCCATCACAGCTGCACAATTAAGAGTGGGGTGCTTTGGGTTTTTAACTTAGTCGAACTGCTTTTGGGAGATAAAAGCGGATGGCGACCACAGCTTTTCATATCCTCAGATAAGGGCAACTATCCTTCCTTTCAGAGTCTGCAAGATGTGTTTTGAGCCGTTATGCCTTATGTTAATGCTGGAGTCAAACAGGAAAATAGCTTCAGGGGTCTCTGAGGTCCCTTCCAGCCTGGGCTGGGCTGTGGTTCTTCCCCTACTGTGCCTTTGCTGGCAAAATTATTTGTATGGAAGAGAATGTTGCATTGGTCATCATGGCCCCAAATCCTTCCAGCAGCATATGTTTTTCCAGGCAGTTGGTAAGACTGGAAAACCAGTAGAGTTGAGACAAAGGAAAAACAGGCTTACTGTACAAAAATGGACTGTTCATTTGCTGTCATAGCTTCTGAGATGGAGCCAGTTGGTGCCAAATAATTATACACTCTTGTCTGGAAAGAAGCTGCTTCATTCCCTATAGCAGAATATAAAGTTAATTTCCTGTGATGGTCTGCTCAGCCCTACTTGAATATCCTGTTTGGGAGTTGTCTGAACTATTGAAAGGTTGAAGTCAAAGCCAGCGATGAGCTCCTCTCCTTTGTGAGCAACTTGATTGGAGAATTTTCTGGACGAGTTGCAATGGCACTGTGCAGTCCTGGAGCTCACCAGCCCAGGCTTCGCAAAAAGGGACTGGTGCAGGTCCCTTGTGCCCTGGATTTTTGCTGTGCATCTTGCCCTGCTAGACTGGAGCTGGCCCTTGAGCTCTTGGCCCCATCCTTTGGTGTGAGACCAGCAGCCCCTCCCTGTGTACTTGACAAACTCCATTGTGTGATGGTGTCCCACATGCAAGGGAAGTTTAAAAGTAAAAAATATACATACACTTAACCTCTTTTTATTTTCTTTTTTTTTTTTTCTCTTTTTTCCCCTCCCCTGCCCTGCCTGGCGAGTGTTTAGACAACTCTAACCTTGCAGAAAGTACCAGCCTGGGCTGTAGGATAGAAATGTTACTCGCTGGAGCTGTTGCTAGTGGTATCTCCGTTTGTGAGAGCTGTATCCAAAACGGGGATCGAAGTGCTTGTTTGTTTAAAGACTGTGTTTGTATTCCTGGCAAAGGCAGCCCTTGTTGCAGGGAGGCTGGTGTTGCAGGCAATTACTGTCTGCAATGGCCCACTGGTTTTAAACCAAGGTAAGCTCTGCCTCCTGTAGCGAAAGATCTTCACAGCGCTGCCAGCTGCAAGCCCCAACCCCACCCCAACAGAATTAGCCTTAAAATAGGAATGTGAGGGCCTTGATAACTCTCTTGTAATCCCCTACGATCATAAAAATACAGTGCACATCCCCAAAGTGTAAATAAAAGACCACTGGTGTAAACGGATGGAGCTGCCAAAATAAATGCACTGCAGGACGAGATCCAGAGTGCTTTGGACACCTGTAGGTGTAATGTGTTAGGTAATTGGGGAGTTGACTACACCTACTTAAAGAAGAAAACAAGTACCTTAATCTAATCTTAATTGAGTATATTACCTTTTTTTCCCCTTCCTTAACTGTGAGATGACTTGTCTGTGAGGATGCTGGCGTGGAAAGGATCTGAATATCATCAGGAGCTCTGACACATCCAGTCTGCCTTGCTTTGGAGTAACTCATTTCCCTTTCCTTTGAGGGAACAGCAAAGCAGAAGAGAAAACAAGCAGTGGGAGACCTGAGTCTTGATAAAATAGCAGTGTAGATGTATTCAGTGTTGTCTTTAGGCGTTTGAGCTTGAATCTTTTTCAAGTTGTGTACTCTTTCTTCCCGCTGTAGCCAGAGGGCTGCAACACTTGGAAATGAACGCAACGCGTCTTCCATAAAGCCACAGAAACACTTGGATGATTAGGAAAACAAATCTTAGAAGACCTACCAAAATTCCCTCTTGCTTTCTCTTGGGAGAAATTCACCTTAACATAAACTCCCAGAAAGGGAATTCTTTTTTTCTGAGCTGATAACCATGGTGACAGAGATGCAAGTTTACAGCCTTTGTTTCAAAATAGCAAGCTTATGTGTGTATATATATATGCACACACACACAGAGGGCATTCTGAATGGTAATTTGCCTGGAATTTGGGGTGCTTCTTGGGGGTTGAGGGGAGCAAGAAAACCTGTGTTGATTAAATGGTATCTGATAGAGGAAATGAGTATTGACAGGTCAGCTCTATTCAAAGGGTTTTAAATATCCTGTTTTCTTCTCTTTGCTGAGGAGAAGGCTTTTTTCTCTCTAGGACAGCCTGGAGCCTGTCCCTGTGTAGCTTGGGCTTTCCCTTGCAGTAGAGTGTATGTACCTGTCCCTGTGCTTTTGTAGGCATGACTAATCCTGCGACTTGAGCTTTTGTTTCCTGGAGGAGAGAAAACCTTTTGAAGGTGAGGTTCAGTTCAGTTCTGCAGCATCCGATTCCTTTTGCGTATAGCAAGAAGTTCTTCATGTCTTATGGCAGCTGGTCATCTAAGTACTTGTCTCTAATGAGCTGCTTGGTGAAAGGTAACTTTGAATTAATTTTGAGTGGGGATTAAACTGTCAGAATAGGAATTTAAGCCTCTGGAATTTTCAGTGATACTAAGCCTGATGCAATTCTTCATTTAAGGTGCTCTAAACCAAAATGACCCTCATTTGGTTCAGCTTTCTTGTTTGTATCCCCATGTAGAAAACCCTTGGTTAATTTTCTTTTTTTTCCAGTCATCCTAATCTGACTGTCAGGGCTTTGACCAGCTGGAATACACTTGTCATGGAGTTGTGGAGCTAAATGCTGACTTGCTCTACAATCTTGGATGCTGAGGTTTTTATAAAGAAGCTTAATTGGTGGCTGAGCTTTGAATCAAGAAGACATTCATATAGAATTGTTCTTTCTGTGGGGAGGCTTTTGCCAGATATTATGAATAGCCTGAAACACGCTTTAGGTAATACTCCAGAATGTCTACTAATTGGAAAGCCACACCTTAGTAAGCCACCTGCCTCTGGTTCTTTTCCAAGTGACATCCTCCTACCTGTGAGCCCTTTATCCCTTTGTATGTTAGCATGCGAGGGAGGGAGATAAGGGAGCTAATGAGACTTTTGTACTCAAGGAAGTTGAATGTCTGGTCTTCAGGGACTTTGAGCACCAACTATCTCTTAAGAGACTTAATTGGGGGGGAAAAAAGGTCTAACTTGTTCCGTTGTTGCTTAGGCAATGAAACAACAAACTGTTGCTGATCCTGTCCCTTCCTGGCTGGGATTGGACACTCATGACGGTGGCCATACAGAGCAGTGGAACCGGTGGGGTGGCTGTTGAAGTGCTGTGCCGGAGAAAGGTGCCTACAGGGCAATAAACAAATAATATTTAGCCATTGTATCACCCTGGTGCTTTCTTTTCCTTTTGGTTCTCACTTTCTATGTTTCTTGGGTTAAAGATATGTTAATAATGACTTCCACTTAATTTCTTCACAAGTAAATTCTCCTGGGCTGGTGTTTAAGTCCTTTGAAGTGGTTTATTCCATGTAAATTACTATAGAAGTTAGTGATACGTGCATGTGCTCAGGTAGCGTAGGAGCCAAAGCCAGTTTCAGCTCATGGTAATAGTTATTTGGAAAATCATGTAGTGCTGTTTGCCTGGGAATACTTTGGCAAGTGGTTAGTAACTACACACAGCAAAATGTACAGTTAGTTGTCTTCAATATGCACATTTCAATAACTCACAAACATTTAAATCTGTTTACTTCACCAGAACAGCAGGAACAGAAACCTCTCAATTGTTTGTGCGGTGCTAGTGTGTCTTAGTTTTAATAGCAATCTTTCTTGTTTCTCTATAGCTGCACCAAATAGTAGCTACTGCATTGGAGTAAATCTTGGTCTCTTCAGTCTCTATACTGCAACAAGAGTTCTTTGTTGTATTGAAAATGGGGCTTAGTCATCTTCAGGGATCGAGACTGGTTTGTTTAGCTCTTGTACAGTCTTTTCATAAGCAAAAGCTTGCTAAGGAATGTTTTTTTGCAGCAGGTGAATAAGTAGGATGAAGTTAAGAAACCTGCTGTCCAGATGCTACGATGAGGGACCCATCCATCCCTGAAGTGCTGGATTGCTGCAGAATGGTTGCAGCTTTGGGAAGAGGCTGCTGTGGGTGACATGCTCTGTTCCCAGTCCCAATCATTGATGTCTTTGTCCCTTAGTGATGATTTTCCCACTCATTTTCCCTGACCTGTGTTCCTATGGCCTTTGCATTGAATGTGATAATAGTGACGCCTTTCTCCCTCTCTCCTTCCAGGTCATCGCTGCTTTTCTGACGTGTTGCCTTGTCATTTCTGTTGGCACTGTAAGCTAGTCCAATCTTACAGGAAAGCCTTAATGTTGCTGGGCTTCCACCCTTCTAAACAGGATGGAAACATCCCTGGAGTTGTTCAAGGCCAGGCTGGATGAGGCTTTGAGCAACCTGGGCTAGTGTCCCTGCCCATGGCAGAGGGCTGGAACTTGATGATCTTTAAGGTCCCTTCCAACCCAAACCATCCTATGATCTGTACAGCCTGATGAGTGACAGGTCATTTGATAGTGTGCTGTTAAGTCAGGTAATAAGCCCTCATGTATGGTAGGCTTGTTCAGACAAATAGAGCTCCTGTCAACACTGAAGAGAAGTTTCTAGTTTCATGCCAGTTCTGAATTGAAATAAATGTCTCTGCTGATGAATAATTTTAAGGAGAGATGGTCAGTGTTTCAAGTAGAGCTCTTTAAGAGTTGTCATGAATTTCGGCGTGTTAAAAATTGGAGTCAGTCATGCAGCACTACTCTAATTTGAAGTGATGAAGGATCCTTGAGTGTTGCCGGAGATGAGAGTTGGCACCTTAATGATGCTCTAGTGTCAACAGTAAATAGCTTTGATCTTTAAAGGAGGACTTGTGAACTGAGACTTTGAACTCCCCTGGAACTGCTTCTTCCGCTGGGTGCCTCGAAAGCCTTTGTATAATACACCAGGTCGGGATATTTCCAGGAACGCATAGAAATACCTGTCTGATTCCATCTCTGTTTTTTCCTTGGCAGCTCTGAGGCTTGAAGGGCACCTTGGGGCCCATCAGGTCAGAGTCATGTCAGCAGTGGCAGGCATCCTTGCGTGGGTTCCTGCCTGGGAGATTTGCAGGCCAGCATTCGGTGTGCCCCGCTTCCTTTGTTGAAGCAACGTTGCTTTGGGCTCAGCATCATGACATGAGTGCAGGTTTGGCCCATCAGGGCTGAACAAACCTGTGTGATTTGGGAGAAGCCCTGACCCTCTACACTTTCCCAGATTTAACTCTATAATCTCAAGATTTTTTATGTTGCTGCTTGGCAAGTGCCTTAATCCAGAGATACTTTTACTTAGGCTTTGGGTATTATACCTGTTGTGCTAGACTGTAAATTCTTGTCCAGACTGTAACCACTGTTTCCATCCTTCTATTTCCCTGTACAATTACATTTTTGATTAGAAAGCAAGGGTGTGTTGCTTTTCTGGAGAGAGTGTTCTTCTTTGCAAAAGATAATACTTCTGTTTCCTTCTTCTCCATGAAATTGTTGGTGTGCCTTGTGTTCGTGGGAGGTGGTATCTTTTTCAATGCTGCTTTCTGCTGCTTTTGTTGTGTATTCCTCCCACCCATGTGGTAGTATTCCCCAGTTCAAACTTAAATAATTTCAAAGCTTGGAATGGTGAGGTAAGTGATGAAGACTCAGACAAGATTTCCCAAAAAGTGGAGAACATTCTTATCCTCTTCTATGCCTGGACGTAAGTAACTGTATTCTCTTCTCTTGGAGAGAGAAAGGAATTTTGTTCAGCTCATAACATACCTTTTTCTAAATTGAGTGTATATAATCCATACTCGGAGAAATGTCTTTATTTTTAAATTTTGTAATCTAACAGGATTCTGAAATCATTTTGGCCTTCTGTGCACTGATTAAAAGGATGGGAAAGGCTTTTTGCATTCCTTGAGCTTCACCCAATCCTTTTGCTGTGAATTTTTTTTGCTCAGATGACTTATGATGAACTGTACTTCAGAGATGATAGCTGATTCTTTATTCTCTAGACTCTGCTTCTGGATGATGCAGGAAACCTTCTGTCCTTTGGAAGCTTGTCTTCTTCTTGCAGGGAAAGGATGGGGATGAGAAGCAATATTGCCAGGGTCTTGTTCATTGCTGAGTTATCAGTGGAAAGTCAGAGGTTCTGCAGAGGGGGTTGAATCAGTAAGCCTCTACACATTTAAGTAAATGACTGTGCAGAACATGCTGGAATAGCATTGGGGAACTGTTTCTTCACCTGAGCATCCTTTGGTGCACATCTAGAGAACGTTTTTGTTTCGTCTCTTAAACTGCTTTCTTGACGGTCTAGTGATTTTTGTGAATACTGCACTTCCTTGGGGCTTTTAAGTTCTTGTACAATGCTGGATATGATGAGTATTTTTAGTCAAGCTTCATGATTTTGTAAATCTTGGCTTAAAATTGTCTAGCAAAAGATGTGGTGAGAAATGTTGAGAGGAAGGAATTTTGGGTGTTCAGATAATGTGTCTATAAAAAGATCTGTCTTCTGATGAATAATGCACTGTGCTGGCAGGAGTTTGAGAGGCTTACTGTGACTGTGGGAGTAACAGGGATTGTGCAAGTAGCAGTAGATAGTATTGCCTGGGCACTGCCCTGCGCCTGTTGCTATGTCAGCAATGTGAACAAAAATTAAGATATTGTGACATTGCTGAATATGCAGTGGCTAATTTGGTGTAATGCTTTCTAAAATAAAGCATGTAACATTCTAATCCCCTGAAAAATGTCTGCAGCTGTTTAAAACAAAGAAGTTTCTATTAAAAAATGAGGCAAAACACTGTAGGAGCCAAAATGTCTTAACTTGGGTCAACAGGTTGTCTCCAAGCTGACTTCTTATTTGTATAAAAAATGGTGATACAGGTTTGCAGATACCATGAGGCTTTGATTACGTTGAATAACTGTAATAATAAATTGTACTCTGAAAGCCATGAATTGTGGTGGAGAATGCTGAGGAACAAATAATAGGGATTGTGATGGAGAATGCTGAGGAACAGATGATAGTATACTGTGAGTTAATATTCTGTTAAAGGTCTGGTATTATGTTTGACTATGTAGCAGATTGAGACCTTATAATGTATTTAGTCCCTTTGCAAGGCTCTGCACACTAGGAGAGAATGGACAGACTGTAGAAATGACTTCAGCATGTTGTCTCCTGCTTTCAGACTTCGTTGTTAAGAAACCAGTTGGCATACTGGAGTGAAAAGGGTAAAAAAAAAAAAATTCCAGCTTCAGACACTGCCTCCAAGACTTCAAATCCAAGTTAGCAGCTGTTTGCATTATCTCTAAGCGACAGTTTTGATTGCCTTTTGGCTCCTGAGCTGTGATGTGCCATGTGAGAGATGCACGAGAGTCTAATAGTTGGTATAAAGTCCACTTGCAAAATATCATTTGAGTTTGCTGTAATGCATCTTGCTGTTTCATCTCTGCTGCTTTGAAACAAGCATACACTGGAAGAATACTCCTGGGGACAAAGCTGGATGTGATCTGTTGTTCCTGAGAGACAAGAAAACCCTAACGCTTTTTCTATGTAGGGGAAGAAAAAAACTCTAATTAGCTGGGATCTTGGATACCTGAATTGTTTTGAAATGAATTTGTTGCACTTGAAAATGCAGGTCAGTAGAGGTACAAAGACTGCCTGAAATAGACATCTAAAATTGAGTGAATCTCAGAGGAAAAAGGGAGATAAGTTGTTTTGCATGGTGTCATCCTAAAAATGTTGATTTTCAGCAAATTTTCTTTTTGATGGGATATTATTTTTCTTTAACACTTTGGACTGTATGCTACTACCCAGAACAGTGGAGGCTATAAGGATCATTTAAAAGAAACAGTGAGGACTGGGGCATTCTACCATGAAATTAGTAGAAAACAAGTAACCTTGAGCATTACTTATTAAAAAGTTGTTTAAAAAGGCATCACTGAATTTTAAAATTTTAATGGTATTAGATGGTGGCTAACCAAACAGAAAATTGCTTTCTTGCCATGTCGGGTTACTGATACATAGGAAGGACAGGAAGCTCCAGTCTTGTTTCCCTCCTCTACAACTATTGCACTGGGCGTTGTGGAGGGAGTGTTTTAGCTGTGTGCCGTTAACTCTCCTAAGACGGGCTTCATGCATTATATTCTTGGCTCTGTGTGGTTTGAGGATACTTAAGCAAGAAGTCTCTGGTCCCTGAAATTGTGCTGCTGGAAGTCTGCCTACTCTCTGTTTTGGCTCTTCTTCCGTGATGGCAGAGGAGGAAAACCCTTGGTGTTCAATGTGCAGACAATAAAAATACCAGCTGCAAGATGCCTTTCCATCCATTTTAGCAGGGAAGGGGTGTGTACGTACCCTTTTATTCTCGTTATGAAGAGGCTAGCAATACAAATGCGGCTGTGTTCCCTTTTCTTGTGTGTTGGGCGTGCTGTTGGGCTGGTGAAAGGGGCTCTGTGGAAATGCCAGGTCTCAGCTTCTGCACCTGACATTGTGAAAGACTCATGTGGTTTGGGACAGAGGTCGAGCTATTGATTTCATATGTTGGAGGTAGTAAATACTTCCCCTGACTAATGTTTAGCTGATGAAAACATCCTGCAGTAATCCTCTGTCATCCCCTGAGGATGTGGAGTAGCAAGGGTAGAGGAGCAGCAGCTGTAAGTTCGTGTCGCTGGCTCGTGAATCCTGCAGAGCTGTATTGTCCCCCTTCCCCTGGAAAAAAATATTTTGCTTTCTTTTCCTACAGTCAGAATTTACAATTCTCTGCAGCTCTGTTAGTGGGCAAAGTTTTCTTTTGGGTACAGACACATAAAACGATGTAGTGAAAAACAAGATGCAGTCAGTTCTGCTAACAGTGGAATTGATGTGCTCTGCTTTCCAAAACGTACAATATCATTTTTTTTTTATATAATGACTTGCATAGTAAATTCTTTTTGTGTGTCACTAGTTATAAACACTGATAGTGATGATGGTAAGGTAAAGTTAAGGTTTGCTGGGACTCTGTTCTGCAAAGCAGGTATGGCTCTTTGTTGGAAGAGCTGTTTCTTTAGTGTTTCTGAAGTAGAGGGGGTGCTTACCTAAGTGACCTGTCTTTGAATCTCCATTCACAGAACTGCATAGGCACTTTGCATTATTTATTGAAGAAAATACATAATCGGGCCTGTTTTTCTATTTTTGGCTTAAAGCAACAGCACTGCCACAGTAAGGGGAAACTCTCAGAGCTCCAAATGCAAAATTACATGCTGGTACCATTTCCAAATCTGTTTATTCTAAGTTTTGTTGTATGCAGTTTGTTTCTCTAAACCCCAGGGTGCACAAGTCAGTATGGAAATAATTCTGTCTCTTAAAATGTTAGTTACCTGCTGCAGTGAAAGTGATTAGAGCGTGACACAACTTGCCTCTGTAAAGACATCCCGAGTCAGGGCAGCACTAATGCTGCTTGTCATCTGATCTGTAGGTTCCTTAATTTAGGGGGTTGACAGGAACAGCTTACCTGAAGTGAGCATCATCAAGTGTATTTAGAATAAATAGCCACAGTACATATTTTGGAAGCCATACTGGAATTTGCTATAGCTCTAAACTGTAGACTCTTCAGGACAGGGCTTTTTATCTTGTACAGCCCAGAATACAATGGGTCTCGTGGTTGCAGTGAGAGGAGATGTAAAGACTTGCTTTGGTATAAGCTGCTTAGATAAAAGACAAAGCTGATGGGCTAATTGCTGCATTTATGTTTTGCCATATGCTGCTACTCTGGAGGGTTATTTACTGTTGACACTTATCATATAGAATTTTAAAAAATTGTCTCTAAAAGGCTGTCTCTGGAGAACTGTCTTCATACTCAGCAGGAGGTGGCTAGCAGAGACGAATAGTTTCATATGAACCCTTGTAGAGGGAGAAGGTGACTGTAATAGGAGTTTTAATGAAGTATGTTAAAAGAAAAATCATTATTTGACTGGGCAGGCAGCTGCCTGGCATAGAAATTTGGCTTCTGGCATATTTGACCCTGTAGGAGTTTGTTTTGGACAATGGCTGGCTTTTCCGTGCTAGCAGGATACTCGAAGAGTGATGGGTGAGTCATTCTGGAAATTGGGAATGCCTTCTGCTGGGAACTTTTTTTATTGGTACTAGAGAGTTTTCATCTTGGCTTTCTGCATTCGGCTGAGCCTCCAGGGAACCGAAGAATATAATGTGGAAAGGACTTGGATGGCTTTCTAAACTTTAATGAAAAGAAAACTAAAATTGCAGTTTTTGCTGACATTGCCTCATAGTAGGGAGACTGTTAGAGTGATCAAATGGTCCCAGAAAGCAAGCTGGAGAAAGAGCTGTAGCTCACATAATGACAGATCTTGCCTAGGAGCAAACTGCAGTATATAATGTGTTTTGCAGTTTACCATCTGAAATGTATACATGTTCCTGTGTACATGCAGGTATGGATCCTCATGTTCCATGGCTGGTGTGAAGAAGGGCACAGTACAGCAAAAGGAGAGAATAACCGTTGCTTGGCGTAATGCACCGTAACAGGACATACACGAATAGCCTGTGGCTGCTTTTCTGGCTATCCTAGGTGTTATAAAAACAGGGAAACATGTTCACAAAATACTATTTTTAACCTGCTTGTGGCATCTTAAATTGGGACTGAAGGCACAAAATGCTTGGAGCTGTTGAAAGTGCGGTCGAGCACGCTTCAGATTCATCAGCTCAAAAACTGGCATCACCGTGTTGGTTTTTCCAACATCAAGATAGTCCTTCAGCTCTTGAAATGCGAAAGAGTGAGGCTGGTCACCCTGGGTGGATGTGCAAACAGGGAGCATAAACTATGGAAGAGAGTGTGACTTCAGTTCCCTTTGCTTAACAGAGCAGTTCTGGCCTAAGATTTTTGCTTCACAAGTGTTTATTATGATAATAGCTTATTGATATAAAATAATTTCCACTGTCCTTTCAGAGATTTTGTACAAACTAGTGGAAATAAGGCAGTTTCTAGATTTTTGCTGGCAGATTTAACTGTACAAATAGACACT
>NW_010140199.1:0-3170 GCF_000699245.1 Pterocles gutturalis | reverse complement strand
AAGAGAGTTCACTCTGTCCCAGCTGAAACTCGGACAAGGGTCATCCCACCAGGCTGAGGCACAGAGGGACAAAAGACAGGAAAGGCAGTTTTTGGGTGCCTCAAAGGACCCCAGTGTGTGTCTCCGACACGGTGGTGCAAACACACTTTCCATGTTCTGCAATGCCCATAGGCAGGGCTTGGTCACAAGCTCAGGGGCAGATCTATAGGTTGTGCAATGCTTCTTTAGAGGAGATGGTAAGTTCATCCCTGCTGTCTTACAGCACAGCCTCCTGGACCTCTGCGATATTGCCAGAATGGAGGAGAAAGCAATCGCTGCCTCGACAAATCTGCAGCAGATTTTCCAGTGTGCCTCCCAGGTAGAAAAAAGGGAAAAGTCTCTTTCTGCCCGATGTTTCTGGTGCCCAGCAGGATTAGACCCTGGGAACTTTTGTCAACCAGCTGTCAAAAAGAGAAAGGCTGGAAGATCACCACAATTTCCTTTTGGTGAGTCTTTCCATGCTCAACCATGGATGGATTTTGATCTTCATTATGTCAGAAGTTGATGCAATTATTTCAGCAGTTTCTTTTGATTTATACCTCTCAGCATAGTGAGGAGCAGAATATGGTCTTAAACTGCAGAAGACATAGCTTTGGTTACGTTCACCATTGTAGCTTGAACATATTTGCTCTCAGTTAGCAAAACAGGGACTTACTGGGGTAACAACTCCACAAAGCAAAGCCATCTGATGAGAGATGCTCCAGAGAGCAACTGAAGTAATTAACCAGTTAATGAATTGAGCGTGGGAAGGATTTTGGCTTCCCAACAAAAGCCAAAGCCCACAGAGTCTTGCACCAATGGGCACCCAACTTGTAGAGGCTGAGGGATATGTGAGCAATCCCAGCGGGACACCCTTGCCCATCCTTTCAATACCCACTTAAGGACCTGCCCTCCGTTAATTTTTACTAACCCTTTTTGGGCCTGCTGGTGTTTTCCACCTCCACAGCCTCCTCTGCACCACTCATGACCAAACCCAGGAAGGCAACACTTCTTGTGAGTGCCAGCACTACTAGTTCTAAGAATCATCCTTTTGCTACAACAAAAAAATCGACCTCTGCATCTCCTAACACCACCCACAACCATCCCTCACAATTGCTCTGCTGGACCAGCTCCAGCAGGGGAATGACCTGCAAAGGATGTGACCCACTTTCCGGACCCATTGGGGAGGGACTATTGCTTAAACCTTTCTCTGAGGTGTTGAGAAATATTTGCAGCTAGGACGTGTAGCAAATCATGGGCTGAAGCAGGTGCTCAACACATGAGGGCCAGCTGGGTCCATGTGAGATCATCCGTAGGCAAGCCAACCTCCCGTTGTCTTCACTGCCTCCTCTCCTACCCACAGGGGCAGGGCTAATTAGGGCACATAGTTGTGCAGGTGGTTTTGATGCTCCTCATTCTTCCCATCCACTGGATGAGTAAAACATGGGCTGTCCAGCTCCCCGGGCTTGTTGGGTTTCACTGAGCCTCAGACTGTGAACCCCACTTCTGAGCATTTCCAGATCAGCACAGCCCCAACTCTTACATTATCCATCCATTATCTCATGGAGCGAATATTCCTGAGTTCTATAAAAAAGAGATTTTTTTTCCATGCCTGACTCACAATATCCATGACATGGCTATGCAGATTCCTGGGATGTGGTGGCCAGCAACCATGCTCCACACCAAAGGATCAGTTGTCCTCAATTGCTGGTCACAGCTAAGAATGATTTTGCCTGCTGTGTTGTTAATGATGCCTGCGTTTATTTTCAAAGGGGATAAACAACTTAGGATGTCAAAGTACAGCTCCCAAGATCTTCTTTCTCCTCATCCTGGCTGTGGGTGACCAGGAAGCAATGACCTTGCCGACACTTCCCCATTCTGCACCTGTTTCTTCATCAGTGAGCAGCAATTCTTGCATACTCCATGAAGTGTTTAATTTCCTAATTGCAACGATTACACAACCACTGAGGAGTCTTACTTATTATTCCTGAAAGCCAGCCCCATGAAGAGTCACTGCAACTTTCTGGTATACCACCAAATATCTGGTTTTTGCTATTGTTTTTTTTCTTATTCCTTAACTAAAAGGGTTAAAATCAATCCTGTGTGGAAGAGTGTGACTTAACCACAACAGCAGGTCCCTTCTGTTTGTTTGGCCACCTCTTAGGGGTGGTGCAAGCCCCAATTCCTGAGCACAAAGGACTTGCAAATCCTTAGATGGAATGAGCGATTAAGGTTCCAATAGCACCTTTGGGCTTGGAGAGCTTGATTATCGTTAATTATTTTTCCTTTGGTGGTGGCAACGTGTCTGCAGTCATGTCAGCTGCAGTGCATCGGCAGGAGTAGTTGTTCCTGGAGAAGGTGCTACACAGAACACAGCACAGATGTCTGGTGAGATTTTTAATCCATTTTCCTGGGCTGAACAAATCTGAGCTCCCCAGCTGTGGAATTCAACAAATTGTCTTTGGCTTGTGTAGGAGATGATCTTGAAAACCTTTCTCAGGTGTTGTAGATGCCCATGAGACGTGTCTGGATCCGTAGGACCTAAACCCTAGAAATCAGAGGGATGAGGAACTCCTCCTCAATGAATTGTTTAAAGCACTTTGTGTTATTACTCATGCTTTATTAGATGTTTACACAACTCAGTTTGCAAACCACGGTGTCTTTGGACACAGCAAATATGTGTTAGAGGAGAGAAAAAGAGCACAGACTGTGTTGGTACTGGAAGGCTGAGATATTTTGCAAAGCCTGCAAGAGAGCAGCAGAACATCCCTGGAGACTTCAGTTTCCAGCTCTTGCTGTATCACGATAGAGAACAAATGAGAGTTGAGCAGACGTCCCTCCAGAACAGGGTCAGGATCAGCCAGATGTTCCCTGAGAAGCTGGACAGGTGACGGAGCCAGGACAGCATCTTCTGAGGATACAGGATGGGAAAGGTAGAAGATAAAAGATCTTCTCTTGAGATGATTATAAGGTGATCTGGGGAAATACGTAACCTTATGGAGAAGAAAAGAGGTCCTACAGGGAAGATGGGAAAATGAGAGTTATATTTCACATTTACCCATCTGTTTGGGAAAGACAGCCATCCTGCATGGAGAAGGTGGGCCAGATAACAGACATTAACCGAGATATAGGAAGAAATGTTTTCCTGTGCG
>NW_010140198.1:0-15946 GCF_000699245.1 Pterocles gutturalis | reverse complement strand
TACCTGCTTGAAGCTGGTCTCTGAAGCTGGTCTCTTGACTTCACTGAGAATAAAATCAATCTCTTAGTTCAGTAAAGTTTCAGAAAAAAAGTATTCTTCTAAATGTTTAGTTGAAAGTAATCTTTTATAAGTAAAGTGGTTATTATACAGTACCAGCAAACACATACATCTTAATATTTCTTCTGCTGGTCCATCTTATTCTTATCTAGATTCTTATTCTGTGTATTTGTAAAAATGGACAAAAATAAGCTGTGATAGAATTTGCCTAGTTTGGCGTTAGTAACAAGGTACGAAGTGTTTCCCAAATTCTGCAGAGTAAGGAAGAGACAGAGAGGGCATGCAGTGTGGCTTTTATTTTCAGAGTAGCAGCTCCTGGTACGGTTCTGAAGATTATGATAAGTGCTTATTTATTTTAAATTGGCTGATTAACCTTTTCCCACCCTTTGCTGCCTCTTAGTGATTAAGTTGGTATGCATGAGCATGCCTATGACTATTGTATTTCCATGACTAACTGATGCTCCTCTTGGTCAGTATGACTTCATAGAGGAAAGGGAATAGGTTTATGATCTCTGTTCATCCTACCTCCTACAAAGATGTCTTCAATATGAATCTACCAAATTAAATATGGTAGATATGCATGACTCATATGGAAAGACCAAGGCAGATTTTTTTTTTTTAATATGTAAATGACCTGATTGCATTTTGAGTTACCACCATTTTTCTTAAGAACTCTGTTTGTTTCCTGAGATGGTTTATAGACAACTGTCTGCATCCTCCTTTCCTGAAATGGCCTATATGCAAATGTCAATTTTTAGCCAGCGTAAAAGTTGCACTTTCAATTACACAAACTACCTATTGTCTTAGAGGTTTTCTTCTGCTCATCCATGGAGCAGAACTGATTTTACCCCAATGATTATACCCCAATGTATCCTAAGCTTATAGTAACTGATTTTTTTTATCCAGAGGGAATAAATTAACATATACATGCTCTGTTCTACTCCCTGTTTTTAATGGCATTGCATGAGGAGGGACAGATTCTGCATAACAAAGATGGTCAGACCAGTATTCTGTAACTGAGTTCAGCTGCTGGGGGTGACTTCAAAGAATTGCAGTTAAATTCAGTTCTGGAGTTCATCAGAAATTTCAAATGCATTTCCAAGCTATCAGAAGGAACAAAATCCCGTAAGTCTGTAAAACAGACAAAAATCTTGTAAGAAAGGGTTTTTTTAGCTGCAAGATATCCAATAATTTTATTCCCAGACTGTTGTGCTTTTGTGTACAGAGAACTGCCTTATGCCTTCAATTAACATAATTTTGATTTTATATTAAAACAACAAAATAAGAAGCAATGCAAAGTTTCCATGAAAGACTACAACATCTACGTCATCTTTGTCTTTAGTGAACTATGTAAGAAAGTGGGTGCCTCTGGTTTTTCTTTATTTAAATAGGAAAAATAGTAGAAACATTCCAAACACCTAAATGTTGGTTTTGACTTTGCAACTTAAATGAGGAGAGATTTCAGGTTACAGCTATCCACCTTCCTGAACTGATTCATTCTACCTCACTTGAAATCTATACTGTAAATCTCAAAATAAAACAGAAAAGTAATTAGTTTTCTGAAAGTTGTGACATCTATTGATTGTTTTCTGATGGTAAGACAGTCATGCTAAATATGAAAATGGTAATGTTTATACCTTTGTCAAAATGCTAGTAAGGATTTCTATCCTCCTTTCAGCCTAAATGGGAATGATTATAACCAGAACATTTCCACTTTGTGCCTTTTCCCCATGTGCATGTCAGAGGAAGAAAACGACACGAGACAAGTGTTATTTTTTGCCGAGAATACCTCTTCACATGGTGGCTTTTAGAACTCTGTTTACAGAAAGCTAAACTCTTCTAGTTAGAGAGAGAAAATAGCTGTAGGAGCCAATTAAAGAATCTAACTGCATTCTATAAATGTCCCAGAAGCTTAACAAAATGCACTAAAATATGACTTTCAGGAAAACATGAGCAATTGTTATTTGAAATGCCAACTAAAACACCAAAACTTTCTAGTGCTATTATGACATTCTTCCTAATTAAAGCTTAGGATACATTGGGGTACAATCTTCATTATTTATGAATGGTGCAATGTGATAGGCACACTGGCAACCATTGAAGTAGAAAGCTGCTTTGTTTGAAACAGTAGTAATCTCAACAAAGTATACAACTTCTCTTCAAAGCACTGAAGGATTGTGCATCTGTTGCAGACCATTGCTCTGTTGTCCTACCTTTCCTTTTATAAAGAATTGCAGTACTCTGACTCACAGAACAAAGTAATAGCTTTGAATTGTAACAGCAGGTTTTGACAATGCAAATAATGTAACCTTTACTTATTAGAAAATCTGGTAATATCCTAGAATAATGAACAGGACAGGAAAGTACTTTTGCTCATTTGCCTTTATTTTTCTTTATCCACTATGCTGTAGTGGATGACTGGCTGCAGCCATGATTTGAAAGGAAGATAATACCTTTTTGAAGAGCAACTTCTATGGGTAGAAGAAACAGTCAAGGCTTTGGGCATGCGGATTCTTGAACACAAACAACAATTTCTAAGCAATAGTAGATGCTTAGAACAATTAGTCTGAATGTAACTTGTGTTAAGCAGACAATTTGAAAGAAACAGTGGTTGGTGGCATTTGAGCAGTGGGAGATGTTAGTGTGGAGAGAAGTGGTCTTATCTCCAACGAGACCAAAAAGACGTTCAGGTAATTACCAGACACTGATCACCAAGAGGATGACCGGAGGTGTTGGACCATATTCTGTGTCAGTATGTGCCTTACAGCACCTGGTAGAACTTTATTCTGAAGACTGACCGTCCACTGGAATTGGGTCTCCACTGAGGACATGAGTGAGTGAGAAGTCTTAGTTGTAACAGTCGTTTTGTGAAAAGTATTCTTTCATCAGGAAACATTCATTGTAAAATCAAGGGTTTACAGCATCAATGTTAGCTCCATTGCTAATATTTTCCCTATGCTACAGACACTGACAGTTTCTCCCAAATAATTTGGATTATATCATCAAGTATCTACTTTGCTGCTTCCACTGAAGACTTGAAGAAGGGCTTGTGCATCTGGAAGACAGATTATTTTTTTTTTACAAATTCTCATTTATTTTTATTTAAAAAACACCGCTTCTTCCTATGAGTTTTGCCTTATTAGAAGAGTTTTTATGTCCACAGAGGATTTTGTCTAAAGCCCAGTGAAGTTAAAGGACAGTATTCTAAATCAAAGTAATGATTGAGATCTGGATCAAGCTTGCAGTGAGCTAAATTAAATCCAGTATTTCTGCAAAAAAAACATTGTATTTGCTTGCTAGATGCCTATCAGGAGACAAACTGAATTTGCCTTTGTAATCTGTTTTACCATCTTAGATGCTTCCATTTGTCGCTGTGTGTTTAAACTTCCTGCAGTCATACTAATTTTTGCCAATAACAGTGTAATTTATATGCTTTCTTTTGCTATTTTCATATGCCTCTCCTGACTCTAAGATATTTCATAGTTTAAGATTCACAGCTAAAGTTAAAAAGCTTCTTTTATCCACTTATTCTATTATCTTGATATTGGAGTGCCTATTAAAACCAATAAAACTAATACTGCAGACCTTAAGACTGCATCTTGACTATCCTTGTACCTACATTTTCACTCGCTAAGAGCCTATGCTTCTCCCAAATACACTTTAAAAAATAGAGCTTATCATATTCAGGTGCATGAACTGAACTTGATAGAACTGAGTTCTTACTAGAATAAGCAGGAGTTAGTACTATAACTTTCTATGGGCTCTTAAAAACCTCCAAAACTTCCTCAAACCTAATGACTAGTCCATGTTCTTAAGAACAGTTATTTTTTTAGGATGAGAAAATTATATACATGTAAGAGCCAAAATGATTTTTTTTTGGTGTTTGTTGCGAAGCTCTTCTTGTCAAGATATGACTGCATAATGCAGGCTAAAGCTCTGGCTGGTTTATTTTTCTGTTGTTGTGAAAAAAAACCCATCAATTGAGAACGTATTCTTACATGTGTGAAAAGGGAAGATCAGGAAATTTAAGTCACCAAACATGGCATTTTAGAGAGCTGGGTTCATTTCTTCTTTCTTTTGTGAGCTATTTTCTGAGTTTGAGCTATCCCTATTTCAACTCTCCCTCCAGAAAATAGGAATAGTGACATAATTCACAAACTGGCAGGGATGCTAATATCAGATGGTGTGACAATGGTACTATATAAACATAGGAACAAAAGGAGTTTATTTTTTGTGTCATGTCAACACACAAGAAAAGGATTGTGTATGGTCAAAGCCTAATCCAGTTTCTGCCAATGCTATTGATGTTACTTTCAGCAGCAACTGCATGAGAATCTTGATGAAACTCAGCCTCTTTCAGCAGATGCACTTTGGTAGAGATGGTTAAAAATAACAGTTTACTACCATGTCCACATTCAAAGTAGCTCAGTATGCTTGCATGACATCAACACAATCAACAGCATGGGATTTTTCACAGCTGCAAACCCATCCAGGAAACAGGGTCTTTTTCAGGTAGTAAACTCTCTCTTCTGTAGTTACATTTCTACCTGTCTAGAACCCAAATTCAAACAGTAGATATTCAGATGTAGGTGTCTAACTATGAACTCAGTACAAAGGCTTCTAGTACAGCCAGAGGAGCTAACTTGTTCATTCCACCTACCCACAAATTGCTGTCAAATGCTACATATGATACCCTTAGGTTTTCCGTGAGACACCCAGCTGTCAATCCAGAAGAGTAGAGAATTCCTATGGATCTTGTGTCACATCTGCCCAGCCCTGTATGGCTGTTTAGGATACCCTTGAACATCTCAGTTGGCACTTGATGTTTATGTTCAGGACACTGAATCAAGTCCCTAGTCAAGGCAGTCAACATTTCAGACCTACTCAGCTCTGTCTGAAGCAAACTTTTACATCTGGTCAACTGAGGCTCTTTCTAGACTTACTGACAGTAATGAGAGCTTAGACACCTATCTTGCATGTCGATGCTTGTGTTTAGACATCTAAATACAGGCAGGTACCTACAACCTGGATCTGAATCGCTCTCTGTCTTCACTATTCTTGATCACAATATGGGTGTGACCTAAACCGATAAACTACTTAAGTACGAAGAGTGAAAAGTTACATCCTGGCAGGAATTTTTTGGCATGATCTTTCTCAAAGCCCCCCAGAAGCTGAGACAGCAAATGGTAAGATGGTACCTACTGCAGTCTAAACTCTGGGCAGTAAGAAACAACTCAAATATTAAGATCAGCAGACTGAGTGATAGAACAGGTAAAGCCGCCCATACTTTCCGTATTCAAATACAATTCTACACAGAAAAAGCAATTTCTCTAGTTGTATTCAAGCAAAACTAGTAGTGGGACTGCTGTTATGGAAGATGCAGGCAGTCTGTGAGTGATCACAAGTGACTGAGCTTCCACAGCTTCATTAAATGATTTAAGACAGTATGGGTGATGTAGGTAGGAATGCAGAAAGTTAGTTGCTAGTATTATAAAGGCAGCATTGGATTGTGATTAAAAGCAAATTTCTACTGAGAACTAAGTGCTATTTCAGTCTTCAAACTTCCCAGATAAATAAATCAAGCCTAAAAGAAAATGCATATTCGTGCATTATAAATAATTACAGTACTGTCAGTCACGCTATGCTGTTTATAATCCTGTGACAATGGCGTACTGTCGACACATTTCTGTTCTGTGTCTGCTGTTTAACATACTTCAGACTTGGAAATTTAAATTCTACTGACATCCTTTGAAGATAAAAAGAAACCACTCACAGCACTAGTTTCTAAATTATTCTGCCCTCATATTTCTGACCAAAGGTAGCTAGAGTTAAAAAGAGAACACTAAGCTACTGTCAGAAAATGTATATCAAAGGTAGAAGAAGTTTTGAAAACAATGGCAAAACCAGACTTGGATGGGATGTATTTTGGCAGGAAGGCCTTTGGGTTTACATTTTACATCTTTAAGGTGCTTAACAGAGAGTGATTCTCTTTCATTTCAGTTAAAATATTAATTTCTGAAGTTCCTCTGTTCTTCAATAGATGTAAGTGACAGCCTGTGCAGTTTTGTGGTTTTTGTCCTTGTCATGACAGTGTCGAGATAATTATTCTTTGAAAGTTTGGAAAGAATGTAAAAAGCAAATAATGGTAATTTCTTCTAGTAACTATTTTTTCTGAGTGAATTGTTCTTTTTTATATCATAAAACCCCATTATTAATTTGAAATAAAGAAAGAGAAGGAAGAATACTTTGCCAAGTAAGGACTAAAATTTACTATTTGGAAAACAGATCACTGAGAACTGTGCATTTCTTTCCAAGTTTCTATTGTACAATTTTTATGTTTAAAATAGATAACCTCAAACATGAGCCAGATCTTGTGTCAGGAATTCTTATGGCACCAGTTATTTTTGAGAATTACTTTGGGATCTTTTATGTGGATGTGATATAGGAACATTTCAGTTTCTGGGGAAATTCAAGTCACAATGGAACTAAGTAAGAACAAAAAGATTAAGAAAAATAAAAAAAGAAAGCATTAATCTATTAGTTTGATTCCTGGAGCTAGGAAATCATAAATTATCTGTCTATAAAGATGGATAGAGCTGATCTATCTGTGTATTAGGGTAAATACTCTGAGCAAAAAATTATTACAAATAAAAGGGGCAATCTTCTGATTTATAATGACCTAATTCCACAGAACTCAGCTTGAACTCCTTCTGTAAGGACAGTCACGTGCTTTTTTAGAAAGTTATAGTTCTCACATAGCCCAGACTTACTGATTCAGACTATTGCAAATGCCATCGTGTGAGAGTAATTCAAAGAAGCTTTGCTGAGTTCAATGAGATCCACAAGAATTCAGAACAATTTTAAAACATGAGAGCTACAGATTATCAGACATTATAAATTCAACACACAATTCCTAGGGTATTATCATGTGCTAGCAGCATACTCTCTTTTTTCATTTTTGTTCAGGAGTGCTGTGGATTTCAAGGAAGGTCAAGATGGCGAATTTCACCTCAGGAGGCTGACACATTGCGGGAGTTTGGAAGTTAGAGTTGGAGTCGAGGCTGCTCAGCTCAAGCATTTTAAAAACTCTGTTCAGTGATGGGCAATGGAGAAGATGACGACAGCTGTCAGAATAGCAGAGTTAGCAACAGTATTATCTATGCAGAACGTTTGGTAATTAGTCCAAACCTAGAGCCACGAACTGGGGATGCTCCAGTGGGGAAGGTTACATGGAGGAGCTGAGGAGCCATCCAGAGGAAAGTGTGGCAGGGATACTCATGAAAAAGACTGGAGCATCAGTGTCTGATATCTGGAATGGGATACGTGTCCAAAGATAGTCTTCTACTCTGCAGAGAAGTACATCTAGGCCAGTTGTCCAGGCCAGCCAGGTTTCCTTTACACACAATGGAGAGAAAAGGGTAGTTCTACAGCAGAAGGATGTCCATGTAGGTTAGATAGCCAGCTCTCTTAAGTGCCTGTTTGTCTGCATTGGATAAAAAGGGAACCTAGACAGCCAGCCCAGATTACAGAGCTTTCAGCTGAAGACTCATAAAGTTAAATGTGGTGAATTTTTACTTAGCATCTGCTGAAGCTGTGCTGGTATTTCAAAGAGACTTCAATTAATATTCAGGGTATGTTGTGGTCATAGCAAGGGGAGTGGTGGAAATGCTAGGTATCTGTCTCTCTATGTTAGGCAATAAATGCAGAACAGCCCAGATTTTATGAAAATTAGTGAAATGTCTGGAAAGAGAAGATAAAAGGCAGTGTCCCCAGCCAGCTGGTGAACACTCTGTATCTGTAATGTTGTCCCTTGTCTCCTCTGGCATGCTGAGCAGTTTATGATCTGGTACAAGTTAATGCAACCCTCTTGAGTTAAGAAGCTGCACACTATTACACCTGATCCCAATTTGAGCCTCCATACCAGACTCTTTTCTTTTAGTTGTTGCAGGTTGAAAGGGATGAGCAATTACATTCAGCCACTGTTCCTATGGTAACTATCTCCTCAACATCCATGTGTATAGCACATTTTCTTCTCATTTAGCCTTCTCATTTGGAAGAAAATACCTGTTGTTGCTGGTGTGATGCTATAGAAATGGACCATAAATGTCCAGTGAAATTCTTTAATATTCAATACAACAACCTTGTGCTCTGCTTCGTAGCTTTTTTTCTGAAACACAGATTGCCTGTTTTTTTGTCTATGGCTACACTGAAACTAAGGAGTGTGCATCTTTCTACCTGTCTGTTTGTGCTCTATATACAGTGATCCCACAGAATAAGTACAGTCTTTACTTTTATCTGTGCTCTCTCTCCCATGAGAAACTTTTGCATTTCTTTTAATCAAACTCAGATCACTAATCATTCCATGCAATACTCACTCCCTTTCCAGTGGGAAAATTTGTCAACTCCACACTCTGCAGTTACTGATAACAGTCCTTGTCGAGTTGAACTAGAAAAATTAGCAAATTTTGTACTTGTTTTGGCTGCGTCACTGCTGCATCATCTCTCTAATCCTTGCAGAGTTTCATTGACCGCAGAAACTCATTGCTTCAGATCCACTGAGCAATATACATTAACTCCCATGTCTCAGCATAGAACTACATTTGGGAACTATTGTTTTGACAGCTTCTTTCTAGAACACTAGAAATTTTACAGAGTGTTGGTAAATAGCCTGTAAAGTTTGTTTAGAAACTTATTTAGCCTATACATTCATAAGGTATTTGGGTTATCATTTCTCTTTCTTTGGATCACAAGTCATTCCTGAATAAATAAAAATCTCTACAAATTTATTAGGTAGTCACAGGGTTCACAAAAGCTCTTGTAGCAAAGTATTGCTTTGTAACTCCCAAATTAATGACAGAGATAACAAATGGCAAATAAAGTGGGTTCAATATTAGAGTGTGCTACCTAGAAAGGCCTGTACAATTGGAATTGCTTTCCTGAAAAAGCCCGAGAAAATATGTGTAGTAATTAAATATAGAAAATAATTACCACTGCTTTCACTAACATCTGTGATAGTGCAGCTACACTCCTGCAGACTACACAGATTCCCAAATTACATTAAAATTAATCAATACATACTGAGCAGTCTAGATTTCACAGTGTAAAATTTCATGGACTTTGCTCTTTAGAGCTGACAGTTCACACTAGACTTTTAAAAGCATCCTCATAAGGATTATGTTTTCCCAACACTGCCAGATTGCAGGCCTTGTGATCCCAATGAAGACATACTGACCGCAGGGGAAAGATTTTAGGTACCTTAATCCTGCCTTCTGGGCTCCTACTGCACTTTTGATAGTTTGTCCATCTCCAGCTCCATGTAGCATCACAGCTTCCCATTAGCTGTTCCAGAGAAGCAGGGCTGTGCTTCAGCGGAAAACAGCAACAACATCTCATTCTTCTCCCTCCAGGGCAACACAAGACTGGCCAAGACCCATGAGTTCACCCAATATGAATGGTTATTCTGCTCTACTCGTTCTTCTGATAAGCACAGGATGTGGCAGGGACTCTTGTGTATGGGATACCAAATATGATTTGCAATTTTTTTTTAATTTTAAAAAAGTATAAGTGGTGGAGGGTATGCCCTCTGATATATGGGCAAAAAGTTGTTCACAAATCCTTAACGAGTATTTATCCAAATACTGTACTTGTACATGCTTATGAATCAAATGCCTGCCTTGGACAAAGAGAAAGAGACGATGACTTGTAACAAAGCAACACTTCTCATTAGACTATCTAGGATAGCTGGAAAAAAAACAGCCAAGCTTTGGGCACAGAAGTCACATTTAAGATTTTTGGGAGAAAGATGAATGCCTGTATTTGCATTTATTTTAACTCTCATTTGTGTGATGCATTTTTTCACCTTCCATTTGCTTTATATCTAGTCAGTAAATCTTATGTTTATGAAGGCATAAGCACCATGAACCACTTTGACACTCTCCGTTTCCTTCATCTGCAGCAGTAGCATGATCTAAAATAAACGGGCTGTCTAGTTAAGGAAGGAGACACAACGAGTGTTTTCGCAAGCCTGCCTGTGTTTCTGTGAAGCTACACCAAGGCGTGAAAGCAGGAGGAGAAAGGGAGGAGGGCCTGTGGCTGACGTTGCTGGAACAGCCAGTGTCCAGCAAGATCCAGCTGTGTAAATGTGACAAACGTAAAAGAGATACGAAGAGAAGGCTAAACTGTGTTTGTGCCAACAGAGAAAAAAAAATTGTTTGGCGCAACTTGTGTTGAGCCTGTGGGTTATAGCTTTTGTGCTGAAGAAGCATGTGCATTCTCACATGCTTTTTGTATTCATTTGAGATACAGGGTGACTGCACTTAAAAACAAGTACGCAATGTACTCTGTATGTTGTCCTTTCCACATGACAAATGTTTGTGTTCTCCTCAAAGGACTTAGTTCTAGTCTGTAATCACAGATTCTTCCATAACATTAAAGTCTTGACTAATATGTGTACTATAAGACTTCCATTAATTCTGAATTTGGAAATTCAGTCATCCTCTGGCATAATCCTTCATTCTTATCAAATTTCTTTTTTCAGATCCTCCAAGTAGTGTATTACTATGACTACTTATCTACCCACACTCTTGGGAGGAAGGGCAACAGTAACATCCCCTGCTAGAAAAAAGGGAAACTGAGGCACAGACCATTGGTTAGATGTCCCTGCATTGTGTCTTTGACTTCATGCTCAGGCAGCTCTCCCTTCCTGTTATTAAGATCAACTCCTCCCTGATAAACGGCTAACACCTTGTTGTCTTACCTCTGGAACCCCATAGTTTTGCATGAATAAGCACATGGAGGCCTACTTAAAGCTTGTGCTCTTTTCCAGCTGGTTTCCCCCATATGATCTTTAGGAACAGGTACTGGATCTCTTATATTCCCATCAGCCTGGACAGCTGATGAGGACAGGTTAACCTCTATTCTTGGGCTCACAGAAACTTTATGAAAAATCCTGTGTTCTTACCTCTTTTGTTTTCTCCCATTAGCACTATTATTTCTCATACAAATACAAAAAGCAATACCTTTTGGGTCTTCCTTTGATAATTTTATTATTGCCCTTCTCAGTAAGAATTCATTTTTCCCTGTTTTCTTCAAACTAAGCAAGTGCAGGAACCTCACTTCCAACCTGGACGTGGTGGAGCTCATCTCAAACAATAGAAAACACATTATATAAAATACCTTCCTAGATTTCTTGCAGAAACCTCAGTTCAGGTCAGCGCTTTTCAGCAGTTGCTACTGCAGCAAAAAGAAAAGAGCAGGCAAAGGAAAAGCAGTTTTACCTCAGTGATGCACTTTGGGAACCTGCTTCCTTGCTCTTCTTGCTGCTCATCCCATCACTCTCCTCAGACAGCATTTAGGTTCCATTTAATGAATGTACTGTGGGCTAGTAAATAGCTGATTTTTTCTAGTGAAATGATCTAAATTTAAAAAAGGATTTGTGAGACCTGTGCACAGTGATTCCAAATTCTTCCACTGTATTCTAAAAACTGAATGACAAGTGAGACAAGTAAAATGCATATTTAACTTGCTTCCCTTCCTGTGCTGCTGTCCAGGTGCAAAGCTGGGGCTAAGACCCTTTAGGATACAGAGACATCCAACAGTCTGAGACACTGTAACAGACAAGTAAGTCCTTGCATGCACATTGTTCTCTTGCAAGAGAGAATGCTCTTTGGTGCTGAATGTTACTTGCTTTTTACTTCTTTTAGCAGCCTGATTTTCACGGCTGGAAAGAGCAGATGTTTTGGCCAAGCATAGCTAACACAGTAACTATGTAATTTCCATCTGGAAGTTACCCTTTTAGTACTAGGGCTACATCAGCTAATATATTTAATTGGAAGGTCAAGTCCTTTGGCTGATCTGTTTGTTTTGGATTTACTCACTGATGATAATTTGTATGAGAAGAGAAAATTTCAAAGGGAAAGCACTGAGATTAGCCATCATCCATCAAACAGCTAGATAAATATTTGCTGAATATGGATACTTGACCTGCAAAACTAATATTAATACAGCAGCAAGGTGGAATGTAATAACCATACAAAAACTCTAATACTAGATAAAATATAAACCATACAACAATACAGGAAAGTGCAAAAGGCAAGAACAAGCAATAATTGTAGAAACCACAGCTCTTCTTTATCTTCTTTAGCTTGTGTTTCTTTGACCTCCTCTACTCCACCAGTGAACCTGTGCTTGGCTTTCTTCCGCATGATCCAGTGCCTTTGCCGAGTCTGCCTTAATTCATCGTAGCTCTGTACGAATTCTGACACAAATTGTACCAGAGTAACACATTCATTCTTAAGACCTCCTCATTCCTCCTCTGTAGTCACAATAGCTACAGAAATCAACAGAAGGCTGGTAACTGTGTAAACACTAACAGAACAAACCATTAATGCTGTAAATGAATGTTACAAGGATCAGAAATACCTCACTAAGCAACTCATTACAATATGTATGTGTGGGTTTGAATGCAGTTTCTCATCTGCTGTTATAGCCTTTTTACATCTTATCTACAACATGCTCTGCAACCTCACCTCCTGGGACAGGGAACATATCTTTCCCTGTGTTGGTAATTGCATGTTGGTACTGTGCCCTGTTTTATTCTTCCCTTTCTAATGGTAGCTAGGGGTGGAAAGATACTTCCTGTACTATGTCAGTGCTAACTTGAATTTGAATTGGTTGTAGTTTATTATTACCAAATAAATATCAGAACTAAAGGCTAACTTAAAACAAGTGAAGCATCTGGATTCCACTGGCACACAGACACACCGTGGTTCTGGGAAAACTGCAAATCAGATCTCCCTTAGGTTGCTGGAGGACAAGGTATACTGTTCCCTGCATGAATTAGCTCTGCTGAGCCCTGCAGCTACAGTGCTGCTGGTATCTCTACACTATACTGCAAACAAGTAGAGACTTACATTAAGGCCAAAAGGGGTTATCTCGTCAGATCTCCCAAAAAGCAGAAACCATAGAATTATAGAGCAATTTAGCTTGTAAGCCTGCAAGAGACCTCAGGAGGTCATCTTGTGCGAGGTTGCACAGGGCCTCATGAATTAATTTCCATGTCCGCGGAAATTAATTAACTTTAAAATGCCAGGAACTGAGTATCCACTATGATTCATATTAAACTCCTTCCGTAACAAATTGCCACTACTCTTTTTTAAAAAGGCTCATTTTTAGCCTGCATTTGACTAGCTTTAGCATCCTCTCTTTTAATTCCGACTTCTCATTTAGATATTGGCTGGCAGTTGCTGTCATCATATAACTTTTTTTGATAAAACCAACTAGACTGAGTTCCATGAATCTGTCACTGTATTATGTTTTCCATGTTCCAATTGCTTTTGTAACCCTGCTCTGAGCTTTCTCTAATTTATCAACATACAGATAACAACAACTGTCCAGTCCTGGGCAATGCAGCTGGACAGAATATTCCTAGTCATACCACCAAATACAGAGCTAATGTATACATTTGCTATGTAGAGCCAATATTCCCCTTTTTATTTATCCAAGGATTATAATAGCACTTTTGGAAATGGCATTTTAATGGTGGCTCATATCCAAGTTAGCTGTCTGCCATGAACCTTAATTTACCCTTCCACATCCACATCCTGCAAGAGTATTTCTAGGTATAGGACTGCGCATCTAGATCCTGTGATTCCATGAATTTGCTTGTGACTTTCTTATCAAATGATTCAATTACCCTAAACAGCCCTCTTCACTAATTACATTACTTACACAGTCATTGCATCAACTGCAAAATTGGTCAGCAGAGATTTGATGTTTTATTCCAGACCATTTATAAAATGTGATCATTATCTCAGAATCAGGAAGAACTACCTCAGAACCAAGAAGAAGGCTCTCAGGTTTCACTAAAGAAAACACCAGATCATTGATGATTCTCTATTTGCGTTTGTATTTTAAGAATTAATCTGTTTGCTATTATTTTATTTAATACATACAATATTGATATTTTAATTTTACTCCTTCCTTTGTCAAAATGCCAAAAGGTACCAAATGAAATGTTTTACAAAAGTTGAACTGTATTGCATTCATGTTAATTTGGTGGCCAGGTGTAAATGAGAGGCCAGATATGTGAGAATCGTCTCACCACATACTACCAGTATGTGCAGAGTGAACTTTGATTGAAAAACCTCTGATTATAAGAGATTTCTGTCCCTGGGAGTTTTGCAGTTGCTCAGGCTAGGAGACTTTATAATGACATGTAAGATTATTCTCAAGCTATGAAATTCCAGATGTACTGCTCTCTTGCACAAATATTAAAATCTGGCCACAGCTGAACTGCACTGTGGCATTTCACTGCTTATAAAGAAGAAGAGAAGATTTATTTCTTTTTTGTTGTTGTTGTTTGCTTGATGTTTTCCTTAAAAGTTTATCTTAAATGAAGGAAGGGAAATATTTATAACTGCAATGGAACAATGGCCTCTAACTAAGGAAGGGAAAGTTTAGGTTAGGTTTAGCAAGAAGTTCTTAACTCAAATAGCCTTGGACTCCGAAAATTGTTTGAGACAGCATCATAGAAGATTTTCATAAACTGTGCAGGTGAGACAATCTGGAGAACCACCCTATAAAGAACACAATCTGGTAAAAGTTGAATACTAGGCAATCACCAACTTTTTATATGACGCTTCTTTCTCTAGCACTTTAGTAGTGACACAAAGGAGTATCTAAAATTGAACAAAATTTAAGAACCTTATGTAGAACCGTAGAATCATAGAGTGGTTTGTATTGGAAGGGACCTTAAAGATCATCTAGTTCCACCCTTCCTGCCATGGGCAGGGACACCTCCTACTACACCAGGTCGCTCAAAGCCTCATCCAGCCTGGCCTTGAACACCTCCAGGGATGGGGCATCCACAGCTTCTCTGGGAAACCTCTTCCAGTGCCTCACCACCCTTACAGTAAAAAACTCCCTCATAATATCTCACTTAAATCTACACACTTTCAGCTTAAAACCATTACCCCTCATCATACATATATAAGAAGAGATTTCCACCACATCTATAGAGAATGTCATCTTATAGAGAATGACAACTCAGTGGAAAAATCCAAGTCTAGTTTTGTATTAGTTATGTTTATAGTTAAACAAGAGCGTTTGGGTGCTAAGTTCTTTAAAGTCTGACCTGTACAGTACATCCCTTTGAGACTGTTCTAAGGAAATAATTGCCTTTTGAACTGCCAGCACACCAAAGATCAAGCAAAAGGATAGGGGAAGCAAAGTGAGACATTCTGTGATTTCTTGAAAGAGACACGAGGCAGTACCTCTTCTTCCTCACTTTATCCTTACCCATTTTCTGCTAAACACAATGTATCTAAGTAAGGAAATATTCACTTTGGTACTGAATTCTATTAACCTATTCAAAGAAATAAGTGGTGGTTATTTAAAAAACTAAGCAAGCTTCTTAGTTAAACCAGAATTTAAACATGGTCTGTGGCGTGAAACTCAACTTTCCTAGTTATACCATAGAAAGTAAACCAGGAGATGGATGGCACTTGTTCTGAAGCAAGTCCATTTTATGTAGAGAAAATGCTGCAGATTTACAGTAGCAGGAGAGTGTTCAGTCTGGTCTGCCTAATGATATCTGGAGTTATCAGTTTCCATATTATGAGCACTTATTTATTCTTTCTTGCCGCATTCATATTTAACATTTGCAGTCCTCTGCCAGATAAACTTATGACTGAACTGAAGGGAAAAAAAAAAATGTAGGTGAGATAACATTTTGGTATTAGTTACTTGCCAGGTTTTATAGGAGTTACAGTAATATTTGGCCTGCTATGTGCATGATTCACTATTAGCAGCGCCAAAAGTACTAATTCCCTGAAGCTTCACTCTCTTCTGTGACTGTGACATATCGTAGAATCATAGAATCATTAAGGTT
>NW_010140197.1:0-38991 GCF_000699245.1 Pterocles gutturalis | reverse complement strand
TATATATATATTAAAGGCAATCCAGGACACAGAACCTAAAAGATCAAGTGTTTAAAACAAAAAAAACCAACCAAGATCTAGAAAGTATGTACATACAGTTTCATGGCAAGTTCTGAAGGAGAGATAAATGAAGGAGTGAGACATGCAAATTTATATTTAGGTGCAATAGAATATGATTTAATCTTATTTTCAGATGCAGCTATAATACCTGTGCCAATAAACAGAATCACATCAGTACAGACTAGAATCAGGCCTATCTCAAGAAAAAACCCACAACAAAAGCCCAAACAACACACCCACCAAACAAAAAACCCACCAAAGAAAAATCTCTCAACCCCAAAACACCCCACTGCCAGTTTTGGGCCAGCGTTCCCTGCTTTTCTAACTCATGAGGAAGGTGTTTTAGCAAGAAAACAGGTTACAGCAGCTTACATGCTGATTATCAGCACCACACCTGACTGTGAAGAAATAGGACTTCACCTTCAGCTGACTTGGTGATTAGAACTTCAGGGGCACTGAATAGCTGAAGTTAATGCAGCTACACTTTTCACATCTGAACATAATGATTGTCAGCTTACAAAAGAGAATCTATACTAAAAGGAAACAGAAATTTCCCCTTGAAGTGCAGAAGGCCCAAACAGTCAGTCTGCAGTAACCTGTCCTTTGTAAACTACACTACTGTATGTCCTGCCACAAAGGATTTATACCTACTCAATCACATATTTATTTTTCATTAGGAAAAAAAAATAATAAAAAACACAACACTTTTTTTTTTCCTCAACTTGCTGTATTTCAAGATGTTATACAGTTATAAATGACTGATAAAAGGAACAAGCTTCTGAACATCTTGTTGGAATGACTTACTTGTCCTAATTTCACATTAGAGAGAGATTTCTTTTATTCTGCCTGAAAGAATGAATGTACTGATAATAGCTTTGCCACCTAATACAAAACTTCTCTTCAAAAAACATGTATAAAATGTTACTTGGAAGGATTTTTTTTTTAATGTTTTCTTTCTATGGACACAATGTTCAACCGCTCTAATATTTGAATTGACTTATCAAGTAATCTGACAGTGATAGCTTAAACATACCATAAGCTTGGGAGATAAAGGGAATATTCCTCAAAAAATGTAGTTATTATTTATGCAATCCATTTCATAGAAACTTCTCTTAAGGTGGATATGAGCCACCTTTTTGCAGGCAGAATGTGCTCTTCCCCCAATATGCACACAAGAATTGAACCACCATGTAAAATGTACTTCACACACTTGGAAGATAAATTGTGGGAACTCTCATTTAAAGAATAATACAGCAACTAGTTAATTTACTCAATCAAGCTATCTATAATTCTAATTTTAAGCCAGCTGTAGTTTATCCCTAAACTGAAGGTTTCTGTACTGCCCTAATAAGACGTAGTTGATTCTCCTGTCTGAGAATGTCAGAGTTCTCAGACAGCAGTCTGTTCATTATCTTTAGTTATGGCCAGTTCTTCAGCGATTCCTCATATCTTTGAGGATGACACAAGCATAAGACAAAAAAAGAGCACCTATACTACTTCTAAAGAGTTATGATCAAGTACAAGCCTTGATAACCGGGATTTTGAGTAAAGGTAAATTTAATTTTATCATAGTGAAATCCTGAATCCACTAGTGGCCAATGAAGAACATGTTAATTAGTCAATATAGCATTTAAATAACTCCTACTGTATATGACCCAGTCCTGCAGTTCATATCACTAGACATAGTGCTTACTTTTATGAAGCCTTTGTTTATTAGCAATTGGACTTCTCATACTGTAATTACAGACTGCATCTTGAAGCATTTATTTGCAGAATCAGGCCCTTACGCTGCAAAATTACTTATGACAAAGGACATAGGTTTTATTGAGTAGCACAAACTGCTTAACTTTCAAATAGGTTTTATTGACATCTTGAATATTATCCAACTTCTGAAGGCAGAAATACACTTTTCTCAATAATTACAGTCACCAGGAGACAAACTAGACAGTGAATTCTCATCCACTCCTAATTTATTCAATACTCCTTACTCCATATATCTTAGCTGTAATGTCAAACTAAAACTTCCTGCATGTGCTATATTCTGTAGCAGAGAACTTCTGAGAAAGAAATTGCAGTCTAATAAGACAAACAGTACTATTGTACTTTATGACAACTCACATGGTCAAAGCAAAGCACTATTACCCAAATAGCATTTGTAGTCCCTGTATTAGGCAATGGGGCAAAATTCTACCAAGGAGGAAGCACATGTTAGACAATGGGGCAAAATTCCACCACAAATGAAGCTGAGAGAAATAAAGCAAAGTGACTTACCTAAGGTCACTTAGAATGAGTTGTAGCAGACTAAAAGCGGAAGCCAGAAACAGCAGACACCTTAATCCTGAATGCATTTTTTAGACCAACCATCTCTCTAGAAACATCCCCTAACAACTCATAGTCAGCTCTGGGAGTCAGCAATTCAGAGTCAAACCTACTGCAGAATCCAGCTGCTTTGCAACACATGCTCCCTATATAACAGCCATAATAATGACTTAATTGGGTAATCTCGCATTGACTAGTTAACAGCTGATCCTACTGCACCACATATCCAACCTAGAGCTTGTATGCTGTTGTCTTCTCTACTGCTTGTTGCACAAGAAAGATAGGGTCAGGCTTAGCCACTTCCTTTACCACGCTGATATTTGAAGTACTTTCTGACCCCTGCAGCTGTTTCCAATCTGAATTATATTAGACCAGACAGCAAATTCTTCAGTGAAGTACAGGGTTACTGAACCAGTAGAGAAGCAAGAGAGCAAAAGGAAACTAAAGCCATTTTTATGCACTGGCTCCATCCTCTACGCAATGGAGCTATAACCCATAAATTATGTTTACAGTTAAGCCGCGAATAGACACTGACCTCTTTCTCTACTTAGTTTTTGTCCACCTGTAAAATGGGAATAATAGTAGTGGACTATCGCCATTAGGAAAATAAAAAAGGGGTTTAATTTATTACCATTATTAGCATCACATTACAGTTCAGGTAGCATGGTGATATATAAAAGAATATATGTATACCCATAAATCTACACAGTATAAAGTGGTCTGAATTCTCCAGATCTCCCTCACACATATTTTAAGATGAACTAAAAAAGTACAGAAATGAAATACCAGAATAAAAGTCATGCAGGAATCACCAAATTTTCTTCCCTTTTTTTTTTTTTTTAAAGTCTGTGGAGCAGGTGCAGCAAGTATCATTTCCCTCCTGCTGCTTGGCCCACCTGCTGTCTGCCTGATGGTGCTATCTTCACTACTTTAGTATTTATTTCCAAAGTGAAAAGTTAAAAATAACAATAGACTTTTTTTTCCTTCCTTTTTTCACCTCAAGTACATTCTAGGTATTTCCCCAAATAATCCTATGACTGTATCAAATGCAAATTCATTATTCATCCAGACGATGGTAAAGAGACAGCAAAACTCTTCTATCCAAAATATTCTGTTGCACAGATGAGACTTGCTGCAGAGAGTCCATACAGAGGACAGTATGTCCCCTGTCTCTGTTTTGCTTCTCATGCATTCTGATGCTTCTCATGCTGCAAGATGCTAAAATGGGTGGTGTCTCATTTGGTGTGAGACATTGTATGGATCCATTGAATAGATACCCAGTGTAGAAGGGCTTACATTTGCAGCAATAAAAATCTCATGAGAAGCATAATAAAAATAATAAAATAGTAATAATAACATTTCAAAGTATAAGTCTTCTTGGTTCTGAGTCTATAAGGTTTTCGGAGTCTTGTTAAAGAAGGGCTAAAAGAAATACACAAGCACATGATGCTAGGGGATTTCAAGTAAAATATCAAGTCTGATGAACTCATAATTACATGAGAGTTGCCAATATTGTAGCAACCCTTATCATGCAATTCTCTGTCTCCTGTTCCTCCCTTCTTCCACAAGCTCTCCCCACAAATGTTTACTCTGTAGAACTGGGCAAACCTACATGGAAACTTGCATTTCTGAAAAAAATCTGTAATTCCCTGGTTTCCTTCAGTGCTGCAGCACTGCTGTTAACTCAGGGTGTTGGACACCTGGGTTCAGCTCTCCCCTAGCTCACCTGGGCTCCTATTCTGAGGGTGCTAGGTGAGAAAGGTCCAGAGCAGGCAGCTTGCTCCCAGGAAGGGATGCAAGTGCTTCCCTGCAGCCTATTACTCCGACAGACTTTTTCTTTGAGCTAATGCTGACACTTTGGGAACTTGTTCTCATTTTTCTGCTTAGATAACAGACTCTATAGTGGGTTTAGTTTATTAAATAGAACTCTAAATTTAAGGGGACTCATATGACCAACACTAAAACCTAGATGACAACTACAGCACATGGCGAGGACCCACCTAATACAGCTGCACTGCAAGCAAGTCTCACTGATGATGGGGACTGGCAGCTCTCCCAGCTTCCAGTCTTCCTTGCCTCCAGTGAAGGATATGGCTGACAACTGTATTTGTGAAATCCCTGCCATCACACACTCTCAAGGCTAGGTTTTGGACTTCTATTCTGCCCTACAAATTCATGTAGATTTTCACAGCAACGCACCATTGGTTTGATATGAAAGCATTTACTATCTCATCATGTAAACTTGAGTTTTTCTTCTCACCTATGAACTGAAGTGCACCTTAAGCCTCCTTTTCTCCACAACAAGGAAAAGAGTTCCACTGATCTGTAATGAGTAGTGTCCTGGGTTAAGCAGAGACAGAGTTAACTTTTTTTTCATAATAGCTAGCAAGAGGCTGTGTTTTGGATTTGTGCTCAGCAGAAGCTGATAAGAACCGATGTTTTGTGCTGCTGCCAAGGTCAGCAGATGAGCGAAGAGATACAGCCGGTTGCTAGCCTAGGATTTGTTCTTCGGTTACTAGACTGAGAACCAGAGTGACCAATAATCTATTCCATAACATACATGTCATGCCCAGTACATAGGTGAGGACCCTTCCGGAGGATCGGCCCTTTTCCTTTTGGTTCTGGGGCCCTTTCAGTTTCAGTCTCTTCTGGCTCTGGATCGCTCTCCCAAGGCCTTTCCCCCCCTGCCCTGGGCCCCTGTCGGCTATCGGTCTGGGATGCTGGGACTGTTATCTCCATTCCGGGAGTTTCAGGACTCTCCTTGTTCTGGAATCGACTCTCCCTGTTCCGGGATCATTAGCCGGGAACAGGCCGAGTCTTTATCACCAGGTGGGGGGGCAGTATCACTGTGTATCACTCAGACTCTCCCTTCTCCGAGATTGTTAGCTGGGAACAGGTTGAGCCTTAGTCATCGGGTGGGGGGGCAGTATCACTGTGTATCACTCATTTGTATATTTGTATATAGTATTATTTTCAATATTAATGTAGTTTAGCTATTAAATTGTCCTTATCTCAACTCACGAGTCCTTTTTTCCATTTACCCCCTTAATTCTCTCCCCTATCCTCGGGTGGGGGGCGGGAATTGTGGGAGCCAGTGTGCATGGTTTGGCCCCCAGCCACGGGCTAACCCATCACAGTAGTTATTCATTAACACTACAACAGTAATTAAATTAATATTTTAATTATTCTGGACAATGAGGTCCCTACATTTATAACTGATACAGTTCTTAATTAAAAACAAATTACTAGTATCACTACTCTTTATTATGTATACTTTGCTTGTTTAGAAGATATTTGCTTAAGCTTTACCTTTTTCTTTTGCTATTTTTAACACTCTTCCAATTCTTTCTTTGACTATCCCAAGTGCCAAAGAAAATTATAGTATGCCAAAGAACCATGTAAAAGCTAGCGTCCAAGCAACAATGCACTCCTTATTGCTCAAGAAAAAGAAACACTTTGTGAGTGTGAGAATAATTAGCTTTTGTTATTAATACTATATGAAAAATAAATTCAAGTCAGACAAAATAAAAAGTAACAATTGACAATGAAAAAAACCTGAGACTTTTTACAAAAAGCAAATACATTTCCTACAGCTTTTTCCTATCTATAGTGATGTCTTAACTTTTCTAGATGTATGTAGTTTCACGTTCTGATTCCAAATGTTTCAGTCTTTACCTGTGGCTATATGCATTCTATCACATGACAAAACAGCAGTTCTCTTTATTTTACTGTGCTGTTACGCACTGCATAACTTTATTATTTTAAAGAAAACATTTCTACAAAGTCCAATAAATCAATGTTTCTTAAAGAGGAAAGTTTGCAAAAACATGATCTGCTCCGTTTTCTCCCTTAACTGGCCTTCTGTTCAGCATTCATTTAAAATGTAACGTTATTTCAGTCAACCAATACTTTTAAGCATGCTGAATAGTGTGGAACATTCCTTTATTCTGATGTCATGCAGAAAGCATTTTTCTCAGAAGACATCTTTTGTAGTTGTAACCAAAAGGCAAAAGAAACTGGAGATCTCAAAGGGCGGGGGAGTGTAGGAGGGGGAAATGGCTTAAAGTCCTCAATCCTGTCACTTCTAAAACTGTGTCAAAACCACACATACTTTTGGCAGTGACCTCTTAAAATAGTCCCGTATAAGCAAGTACTTCTTTGCCATTTACAAGGTATTAGACTTATTTTTCCAGGTTTTGACTAAAAATTCCTTGCATTATTGTACTGTATCACAGGGAAATTCGCTATAGTTTAATGAAAGACGTTTTCATTTCTGACTGGCATCTTCTCAATAGCAGGGGGCCCAGGCACACCGCTCTCTTCCAGGCAAACCTTTCTGCTCTTAAACCGTACAGCATTCATAACTTGCTCTCAGCACCACGGGGCAGCTACACAGAAAAGCTTCTCCAACTTAATAGGTTACATCACAGAGAAGTCCACTATTTGGACAAGGTGTAAAACATAAATGCACCCCTCATTCAATTCTGCACCTTACAAAAATCTTGTCTTCTCCAAAGACTTGCACTTCCACACTACAGCCTGGTCGAGTCTAGAATGCTGCACTGTTACCAAATTTGTATATTTTTGTGTGCTTATTATGTATCATCACTCCCAATTAAACTCAGGAAAGCGAAAAATCAACTACAAAGGAAAGGAAAAGTTCTCAACAGAACAAATACATGTACCAGCAACAACTTTTGTTTCTGCAAATACTCTGAATTCTCACTGTGTGAAACTGTACTTTATACGGAATGTGAATCCATCTTTACTACCTAGGCCATCTCACAGATGTGGCTAAAAAAAGGAAAGGCCTAATAAAGTAAAATTTCTTTAAAGTATTATCAGCATAATTGAGGAACAAGAATGCCTCTTATGAGAAGCAAAGCTGGGGAGTTATCCTAAGATAACTGATTACAATTAATAAAACGTTTATATCATAATATGTTATACTACTAGAGCATTCCACCAAGCTCTCATATTTTTCTACAAGAAATTACATTATTTTATTTAAAAAATTGAAAATATTAGAAAGTTAAAAAAATGGAAAGACATTTTAGATCATTCCACCCATTAAAAAAAACCACCTCTAAATTTAACTATTAAATATTCTGAGTCTAGCCCTGAAGAGCTTCAAGACATTGAACTTTAGAACTGTGCCATCTTTCTGTACAGAAGATCTATAATTAGCCAAAGGCTTGTTCTTGCCATTTTGGATGTCAGAAAAATTTAACTCTGCAAGAGACAAACAAAGAGTATTGCTATATTTGGGGGAGGAAAATAAAGCATTTTGCAAGTACTTTATATTTGTTTTAAAGATGGTTATTTACCAGAATGCTAAACCCAGCCTTAACAAAGACATCATCAGACCAGAGAAAATGTCAAATGTTATCAGTATAGAAATATATACTACATATGCATAGATACATGTACATAGCCTGTTTGAACTTTTGCAATCACAAGTAACAACACATAATGTATATAAACTTCTGTGTTCTGGAAATATAGAGACATTATCAGGTTGGGCATGTTATTGGATGTTATTATTGGACCGTGATGTTGGTCATTTGTGTATATATATATATACACACATGTATGTATAATAAAATAATACACAGAACATAAGGATGTCACCTTAGTACCCACAGTAAACAAATGCACATTTTTTTCCTGCATACCTACTAGTTAGTATACTGTCTGCAATGTATTCTGCCAAAAACATAGCATGTTTCAAGTAGACAAATGTCATATAGTTCTCAAAAAAACCTCCTATGTTTGCCTGGGAGGGAGTTTTGATGTTGTTATTGTTTTGGTTTATTTTTTCCTTGGTTTTGTTTTCTGATTACTTGTGCACCTAGATTCCACACACTATAGTAAATATTAAAAAATAAGCAGAAATGTTTACTGGGAAGAAACTACAAGCACCAATGATGGACAGACACACTTAAAGTGATGAGAACTGTGAGACTGAACAGGCATGGTGAACCTTCATTCTTTTGACAAAAATTAAAACAGGAGAAGCCTGGTTTCTACTATCTTTTCTGTAGAAACACCTCTGGAGTACATTCTGCCAGAAAGTAGGGCTTGGGACACCCTTGGCTTTCCACGTGGAATTTGGAACTGAGATGCAAGTCTTGTGCTGTGTAAAGAAGGGAAACTTGCTCCCAACAGATCTTTAACAGTATATCAAGTATCTATTACTTTAATCCACTTCTCCAAATGGACTAATGACAGGAAGAGATGCAACTGTTACCACAAATTAAAAGGAAAATTATTAACAGATTTATTCAAACATGGTACCATCTTATGACATTCTCTGAGAGTAACCATAATTGCTTTAGTGGGAAAAAAATGCTTTCCTACTTTTTATTTTTCTTTTACAGAGTCAGCACAGCTATGGGAGAGTACACTGGATTCTGCTCTGGCTCATGCATCAGCAGGATTGATAGCTAAATTCAAGCTGTGGAGTCCTCATTGTTGGCAATCCATGAACCAGAAAGAACATAGCCAGACTTTCAAATTCCAGGTTGAGCTTGTGGCACTGGCAGTCAAGAAAAGCACCTTTTCTCTTACTCCTTCTCCCCTTTGACTCTACAAAATAAATTAAATTAGCTCAGGAAAGACAATCAGCTGCTTTATAGTAATAGATTTTTGAAGATAAAGTGTTTGCTCTAAGAAGGTGACAACAGCATGCATTGAATGCACAATGTTAGCCTGTTGTCCACCACAAGTACTGTGCCTATTAAAGAACACTAAAGTATGAAAGGGAAAAAAAGTGGGAATGCTTTTGAAGGAAATCATGTTAAGATACTTCAGAGAAGCAGTCCAAAACGAAGGGTTTTAAATATTAAAGTAATGTAAGAGTATCAGCTGCAGTCTGGATTGCTGAACAGATAAGGCTAAACATGGCAGTGTTTCTGCATGCTTCTTACCCATTGTTTTTGAGTTGCTGTGGAGGAAAAAACAAACAAACCAACCAAATAAAAAAAAATAAGAGTGTTCTGTCTTCTAGTTATTCAGCTTTCTTTAAATTATTATTTCCCCTCAAAAATTAAATACATTGTTTAATAGAGACATTTGATCCTAAAAGGGAGTACACAGTACCATTAAAGTTAAGCAATAATATTGTGTACTTTTATGTTTTGGTATAATATACCATACATAATTTTAAGTGTTAGAATGCACTAGCACTATACACAAAAGACAGCAAGTGTGTAAAGGAAAGACTGCTAGACAAACATAGACATGTAACTACGAAAAATACTGCAGAACAGCTTTCATGCTCAGCGGAAAGACAACATTGAAAAGGAAGCTTACCTCCCACACCCTTAAAAAAAAAAAGAATGCATAAATTATGAACTATGTATTTCTGTTTCACAAAGTCTCTGGCATAAGCTCAACAACAGCAGTCGTCTCCAGCCTTAATGCTACGTAGCCACCTAAATGACTGCAGTAACACTTGAGAGTGTTCAAGTTCTCCTACAACTAGTCACCCCTACAGTTTGTCATTCTCCATATTTATAACATATCCATCAAAAGCAAAAATTCAATGTCACTCGTAATATTTTGAAAGAGATACAGCTTCACAAATGATAGGAACCTTGGGGCATTTCAAATTGAATGCATTTTTTAAAATCACTTTAAATTTCAACTATGGACTGTAGGTAGGCCTGCTAGCCTAAAGCTAATGCTCTGTATTACCATGCCACAGATCTGGGTTAAATTTCCAGCCTCTCTATAGCCTCCCAAGCTGGCACGACCTGGGGTGAGACTAGTACCTCTTGTTATCGTGCAGACACCACTCCAGACAATTAAGGAGCAGCACTGATAGGCTCTGACAGAATCCCATCTTCCTCACCAAGGAGGCTGTGTCTTTGAGCATAGTGAGAGGTTAAAAACAGGGTTGAAATGGAGTATATCCTCAGGGCTCCATCAGGGACATGAAAGACAACCCAAGAAAGTACGTTATATAACAACAAAGACATAAAATAATTTTAGTGGAATAGCAGCCTTCTACTTCTACAAGTTTGCTGGGCACTTCCAGATGCATACTGTATCTTTTCCTCCTTCCATAACAAGATTTTTGCATATTGCTCCTATGCACTATGAAACAGCTGCTACATTTCAATCTAGATGGCTAAATTACAATGGTGAATTAAGTTATTCCCACTTAATGGATCAATTATCAGGACCTTCTGTACCTAGTGAAAAACAGAAAGTACTCATAAGAGAGCATGTGCAGAAAGAATGCAGCTGGGTTCAAGTATTGATACTCAGTCCTCATACCTCCAGTCCTGAAAACTTACATGTTCTTGTGCACACGACCATGGAAGGACGTTCAAAATCTAATTTACATTTAGGAATGTAGGGTTCTGTTTCACTATTCCCAGATACTATGTAAATATTCAAATTATTCTTGTTACAATGATGAATAATATCTGTTGGTAGATGTGTGGTATTTCTATGGAGATTCAAAGCCAGTCTAGATACAGGAAATATTTTCATATAGTTCTTGCCTGTTTTCTGAAGAGAAGCAAAGAAATTCTCAACTTGACCTGCCTGTTGTAAAGTATTTGGGGATCCTTTAGAAAGAAAGGTATCATCACACTATATGCTAATAGAAAGGCAATATTGTTACACTAGGCTCATTGTACAAGCTTTGTATCTGATGACTTTAAAGCTTCATAGTGTGACCACTAGGCTTGAAATCTGACTTTCTCCATTAATGTAGTTATATACAAAAGAAAAATGACTTTCAGATTAAAGGTAAGCAGCTGCATAGTGATAGTGGGAGTAAAACCAGCATCTGTGGTCTTGTGCAAATCAGTATTAGTTCAAGACTGAACATTGATAAATAAATGACTGAAAGGCTGCATACTTGCTGGAATATATAAAAAGCCAAAAAGGCCAGCGCTAAAGTGCCTGAAAATTTGAAAGATATATACTGCTAAAACTTAAATTGAAATACATTTTCTAAATACCTTCCGCAACATAAGTGGCCTGTATCATCTTTCAAGACAGAGTATCAGTTTATTTCAAATTTAGAGATATTGGCCTTGATTCAAATTCATGGCAGTTATAGAAACCAATGTTCCATGGCTTGATTCAGGTGGCAAGCATTAAATCTTTTTCCTGCTGTCATGCAACAACAACTTTAATACAAATTAGCACTGCCAAACTCAGTTTCCTGAGCTCAGAAGTCCTTGATGCTACTCCCTGAATTTTATTCATACTTTCACACGGATTGTGCTCTGCTGAAATTGTTGTAGCTGACAAGAAACAAAAAACTACAATTTAATGACACTGGATTCAGTATTATAATTCATGACATTGTAGAAATTTAACATGCAGCTCTTCATTTTTTTAACTGAGGTAAAGCTCAATCAAATCCATACAATGTTTGTTGTCTGGGTTTTTTTTAACCTGCAAATTTGGTTTCTATGAGTCAGATCTTCCCTTCAGACCAATTGTTTATGCTGAACCCAATCCTGCCAGTCAATAACAACTCATATTTTTCAAGCTACTGATTCAACTTTTACAACAGCCTTCTTGGAGTTCAACACAAAACCATCCAAGCCTCAGAAAATAAAAAACAACAAACTAAAAGCAAGAGATTTTTCCAGTTTTCCTACTCACCAGGAATATACAATTAACTAAACTTGACACTCCAGACAACTCAGAATGAGATCCAGAGGGTAGATTTGAGTCAGAGAAAGCATACTTCCACTTAAGAAAGAACTCTCTGTTTCTCCGATCAGCCACTCCAGACTGATGGGCCCTTAATTACAGAGTTCCACAAAAAAGAGTGGGAAATGCCAATGAGTACCTAAGCCTCCTGGGTTTCCATGGCCATGCCCAAAAACCCCTGGCAAAAATTTGCATTTCAAGGAACGCCCAGTTCCAATTCCTAGCAACTCCCATAGCAGTAAACGAAAATCCAAAACCACTTCCCAGCAAAATTTCTGCCAAAACAGTCAACTCCTTGTAACTTTAAAATGAAAAACTCATTCTATCTGAATTTAGACCCCAATTTAGAGCCAGGCATTTATAAGTTTGTTTTCCTTTTTTATTATTATTCTACCAATCATAGAGAGGCATTTAATGGTCAGTCCTGATCAGGGGCTTACAGTGTGTGAAGGAAAAGAATTAAAGAATCATAGAATCAAACACAGAATCACAGAATGGTTTGGGTTAGAAGGGACCTTAAAGATCACCTGGTTTCAACCCTCCTGCCATGGGCAGGGACACCCTCCACTAGCCCAGGTTGCTCAAAGCCTCATCCAGCCTGGCCTTGAACACCTCCAGGGATAGGGCATCCACATCTTCTCTGGGCAAACTGTTCCAGTGTCTCACCACCCACACAGCAAAAAATTTCTTCCTAATATCTAATCTAAATCTACCCTCTTTCATCTTAAAACGATTACCCCTTGTCCTATCACTACACTCCCTGATCAAGAGTGCCTCCCCACCTCTCCTGTGTGTTCTCATGGTGCTCTGGCTGGCCCTTTCTACTCCTTGTCCTCCTAGGGAATGCTGGTGCTTTGCCTAAGAAAAGGGGAAACTATAATTATGATCCTCCTTAGACCAACATAGTAAAAACTGAAGTCTTTCTGAAAGTTTCAGCAAATCTGTCTTGCTCTTCAAAAGCAAAGCAAACTGTGATTCACATGTTGCAGCTAATATGAGTGAAGATCACCTTATCAAAACATTTGAATTAAAATATCATTTCCTTTATGGTTCAAGATAAATGGATTTTCTTCAACACAAATTTGGTAAAAAGCAATCCAAAGACCTCAAAGAAAAACCTCAATGCCACAGAGTCTTTTGGAACTGCCAAATTTTACACCACTGTCAAATGATAACATTTTTAACAACTAATGTTAACAATTAAATAGGCTTACTCAGGATTTGTAGCTATTTGGCCAACCGTGTAAAGTAAAGAGAATTTTGCAAAAACTCTGCTCTCACCTAAAGTCTATACAGGTAGGAAACAGGCTTTTCAAAGAGCACTGTGGGTGTTTACAAAAAATAACAAAGAAAAGTGAGGAAAGTAATGGATAAAAATTAAAGGTATACTGTGCATTGATAAAATTCTCTCTTATCTTACCACATGCCAAATATTTATCAGATGTCAGGAATAGAAATTCCATGTTAAAAAAAGGCTCAGGTACTTACATGTGAATGCATATAACAAACTTCCACTATCTACCTACAATTTAGAATTACAGAAATGGCAGCGTTACCTAGTTTTCTTTGAAACCAAACAGCCTCTTATTGATTTCACCTGTGATAGGCCTCAAGTGATTAAAAAAACCAAACAGATGTGCTAAATATAAGTGGCCAGCTTCTAAGAGGACCTAAGCATCTTATTAGCACTGACTTATTTTGGTGACTAATATCAAGATATGATAAAAATTTTGGCTCTAGTACATTAAGTGGAGGTTTTTGTATCTAAGGCATAAAACCATGTGTACAAATGGAGACAAAATAATAGAAAAAGCAGAAGAGGAAAGTTAGAATTATTTTTGATGGGATTTCTTAGCTGCACTGCATATACTCAGCTCATGTAAACTGACAATACAGCACCGGAGCCAATGGAGCCACGGTACTTAACACTAATGATCTGGCTGCATCTACTGATGTCAATACAAAAATAAGCACAAGCTTTCCCTCCAAGAAGATTAAAATATAAAAGTGACCCTGATGAATATGATGGTGTTTGGGGAATTCCTGTATCTTTTGTGCAAATCAACAGAAATTATGAAGGGACAGAGAGGGTAATGGCAGAGCAATAATGCCTCATGTAACCTCACTGTTAAGAGATTCATAATGAAAATCTTCTCTAGCTGTGTGCACAGTGCCCGTGGCAATGTGTGCCTTTGCACTCCACAGAAATAGAGAAAAACTGTCAAGGGACTGTGAGCTCAAGATACAGACGTTCTTAAATCTGTGAAGTATGCTGGACACCCTTCGAGAAATTCACATAAATTAATGGTGGTATTATGGGACAGGCCAAACATGAATAACTAGCGATCAGCTGGATACATAAGGATTAGAACAATTCAACTTTCTTCATGAAAAATAAAAACTTAAAAAAAAAAAAAAAACCAAAACTCTTTGGTCAACGTGAGTTAATAATTTTTCAAAATCTATCCAAAGTCACATGACACCTGAAGATGATGTGCAACATGCAACCTGGACAGATTATGTTTTGGAAATTCTTACAAAAATACTTGCTAGCCTATATGATAGTTCATTTTTTTACAGTTTTTCTTATGCCTATGATATGAAAAGTTCTTGCTGTCTTAACGTTCAGAAATTACACTTGATTTCTGTGAAGTAATGTGACTCATTTCACAGGTGCTATCTAGTAAGCGCAGTGACTATCCTGATAATTTATCGACAAAAATCAAAGTAAAATATATTGATTTTATGACTCTTCAAACCTAGTTAATAACATTAAACATATCAAAGCTATCACTGATGGAGAGTTTTTAAGAAAGTTAGACTAAGGGTATGATCCAAAATCACTTGAAATCACTGAGAGTCTTTCCATTAATTGACTTCTGTGAGCTTTAAAGTGGGCCTGAACTGGTCAGCAATGATGCTCCAAGATACATTACAAAGTAAAACTCAATTAGGAATGTACAAATATGGAATTATTGTACCTCTCTCACGACAGAAGAAAAGCCACCTCTTCAGTAATCTTTAGTACAGCTTCACAAAGCTCTGTTAACACTACACTACTTGTCAGGGATTCTTTCTCCCTTTTCTGGTACACATGAAACTGAAGTATTTAAAGTGATCATGGCACAGCCTGAACACAAAACAGGAGTGTCCTCCATGACAAATACCAGGTGCTCCTGCCAGCAGAGCGATTCCCTGACCCTAGGAGCTGGCAGAATAGAATGTGTTAATCGGCTCGGAGGATGGCCAGCTTTCTGGGGAGGTGTTCAGTAACTTCCTTAGCCACATGCAAAAATAAATTTGTGCCATGCACCTGAAGTAATAAAAAGAAAAGGTTAGATGGTGATGTAAAAATTCTAAAATAAAGCCTTCTGTCTCCTTGCTTCTGAATGGTGAGGATAAAATAGAACACCACTACAAAACAGAGGTATACAAATTCCTTAAATTAAGGAAAATATTTAACACAAAATTACACCGCAGGCTTGGTTTTTTCCTACATTTTGTAGCACTACACGAATTTAATATTTTGTCTAGTTTTGCTTATTTAAACTTTAAATAAATATTAAAGGGATGCTCTGTTCTTTGGATAACTTTATGTTCTGGCATACCACATGTTGCCACTGAGCACTCACTCATTAACTACAAGAGTGATCCTGAAAATCTTTAATTGGGTAGGATCCCTGTACTTAGATATTAAATCAGAAGTAGAAATGTAAGGATTTGAAAAGCTGGGCTACGTATTACCCAACAGGAACAGAATCTGTATGATGATCATTTTTGCAACATCAGCATACGGTTAGCAGAGCATCAGTGCACACTGAATGTTATTTTGTCTAAAAACACATAACACAGAACTTAACATTCAACTTGCAGGACCTGTATATTGCATATATTGTTATTAGGCTTTAAATGTTTGCATGTGAAATCTTGACACCCCTCATTACTTAGTATCAGGTTTTCACATCTTCAAAGAATTTACCTGTTTATTTCAAAAGTACCCCTTTGTGGCAAAAATAAAGAACCCAATCCAACTTTTACTGAAAACTGGATGAGGTTCTGTGTTACCACCATTTTCTTCTATGAAAAACACAACCCAAATGGCATTTTATTGCTACTGGACAACAATTAAAAAAATAGTGGTGATTTGGAAACCAAAGTCCCATCTTTCAAAACAGGCCCTTAAGCTCCTACGTATTTTTGTACTTTTCAATGAGATTAAAGCTTGTATACATAAATCATATCTGAAAATGAAATTTAAGGTCCTGAACCACTTTGGCTGTTTATAAAATATTACCTTGCAACTTTAAATAATTACTCAATAGAGCACATCATTGTTTGTTTCTCTTAAAGTAGCATTTCTCTGAATGTAGCAGTCTTAATATAGTTCACTGGGATTTACCAAAATTTTCACTTAAACATATCTGCAAACCCAAGTTTCAATTACTTGGGCAACTTTAGCATTTGCTTTGTTTATACTAGCAAGTTAAATTGAAAAGCAATACTTTATTCAGTCTTAAGGGTTTGCTTCCCTTTCTTCTTTCAATTAATCTTATCTCACAGGAGTCCAGCATTAAAATAAAATTTAAAAAAAAAATTATTCTTTTTTAGTTTCTATGTGTTTAATTATAAGCAGCAATTAATCAATTTTTTTCAACTTCTTCTTGGGGGCATCTCACTGATAAACTGAAAATCAACGCCAGTGTATTAATCAAATAAGAATCACAAAAGTTTGAGGCAAAAAAGTGTTTACCCCATCAAGACTGTAACCTAAAGCTAAAGAAATCCCATCTTTTTCTTGAATTTTGGGTAGAACTAATTTATTTTTCCTAGAAAACATTTTCAGAATACATATTAAAGTTCAATAGCAGAGGGCCGATTTCTATTTTCAGTTACACCCTGCAACTTCATTAACACCAGCAGAATTGTTTGTCTATAACTAATGGCAAAAAATGATTCACAGTTTACAGCTTTTGTTTGTGAGTACTTTCTATCAGAGAAAACAGTTCACGACTAATCCACACTGATATTCCCAGTACAATCCTGAAGTGTGGAAAAAAGCAAATTTCAATCATTTTGATATTGTTGTTACTATTGAATCCACTTTAAATGGAAGAACACTACATACTGCTGCTCTCTTCAACATTTTAATATCAGTGGATCAAATGAAATCACTCTAGATAGCCTTGGATTTTGATCTATGTGCAAGATTAATTAAGAGTCGCACAGATTTTCCCTCAGACCCCTTGGTTTGTAAGAATTTTCAGTATGTCTGACAAACTGGCCTTCCCTAACTCTATTCCAATTATTTTTGTGAATATATATAAAATCATTCTCTGACACTATGAGTATTTGACCTCATTTACATTAGAACTGTCATTAGTTTTTTTTAGGTACTATTACGGATAAGAAATGAAAATATTCCAGGACTTAATTTCAATTTCCAGGATAATTGTTATAATAGTAACCTTTTTTTTATTCAATCTATTTAATTATTTCCACCCTTTCAATCAGTTCAGATAAATTAACTGACTTAACTGCAGCAATCTATTTATTTCTGCACAAGCAAAATGCTGCCCATCAACAGACATCCTGAAGTTTCTTCTTCTACCTTTAAACTAGTATTTTCCACTGAAAGCTTTAAAAAGATTTAGCATAATTTTGCTGTGCAGCTAAGTTCTCAAAAACCATTAAGGTCTGATTTATATTCATTTACCTATATAAAACACATCTGCCAAGCTATTTTACACCGTACAGTAGTAAATTCATCACTACAGCAGTAATGAACACCCTTCTGATAGCAAAAATCAGTGTAAATACTGACAACTCCATTACAGTACATTCTGCTACACACCTCCTCCCACTCCTGGAGCCACACCCTCTAAGAGAATCTTTATGCTTCCTGGGAAGGGAATTATTTGTGTTGAACTTACTACTGCTTTTCTTTGCTGTTGTTAACAGGGGGACCTCTTACACAAGTACTGCCTTTATTTATATGTGTGTCTTTACTATGTATAATATCTATATTTATTTATCCATCTTAACTTATTAAATCTTAACCAGAAAACCTGAATAAGTGAAAACACAGTTGAGTTGCAAATTTTTTGAGAAATTAAAAACTTCGCACTAAACATAAAACAATTGACAGGATTTATTTACATATGTTATAGCCATATTTTCCTACATGTATAACCTCAACCTGCTTCACAAATTTCATCACCTTTACTTTGTAAAGAGGAAGCCAGCGAACTATTTTTTATAGATTCTTAATGATCAAGAGGGATAATTTTATCTTTTTATCATAATTTTTCTAGCTCGGTTCTACACAAGTGGTATTACCACTTAACTTTACCAAAAGTTAATTCTATGTTATTTCAACACTCCATTTTATTAATTAATTGTTTTGCTATCTCAATGGACAAATAATGATCCACAGTTCAATAAGAACTAGAGGTGTTCAAGAAATGTAGATGTGTTGCTTAGGGACATGGTTTAGTAGATTAGGTGGTGTTGGGTTTACAGCTGGACTTGATGATCCTTGAGATCTTTTTCCAACCTCAATGATTTTATGATTCTAAATAAAATCAATTAACGCCTCACATGTGTCAGCAAAGCAGCTGATGACACAACCTTAAAAAATCTGATGTGGTGAAATGTACAGTGACAATTACTTTTTTTAACCGCTCACACCATAGAAGTAAAAACTCAATTCTAAGCATTCAAAATTCTGTGGTTTTAAAGCTGCTGGCCCTATGCAAAAAAATGAGGTTTTTTTCTCTTGATTAAATACTCAAATTTCATCTTTCTGAATCTATTACTTTATACTAACAAAGAGTTTGCTAGAAAAAAAGTTCTTAGGAGGTCTCCACAGGCAGTAAAGTTCAAGTTTGACATAATTTCAAACACTGTTAAAAACGTATCTGACAATATTTGAACTTAAAACAATCTCAAGTGAAGTATATCTTGGGTATTATTACAAGGCACACTTTTTAATATCTTATTAGCACTTTATTAGGTAGTTTGTGCAGTGCCATTTTAATGATGAATCTATTGTTTCTTGCAGAAAGTTTCCAGCAGCTTGATAACTTCCACATATTTTAAATACTGAAAACAGTTTCAGTGGTCTCTAAATCCATACCAAGATTTTTTTTAAACACCTATTCTTTTGTTAAAGAAGGCCTCGGTTTACCAAGTTCTTGGCCACTGCCTACAGCTACCATCTCATAGTTTCCAATAGGAAGTGCAAAGGTCAACAACTCCTAGCATGTCCGATTATTATTATTATTTAATTAAGCCTACCTCCTCCGTCCAATGTTTCCAAGTTTATCATTGAAAGAATTATAAAAACTGATCCTATTGAGGTGAATGGGAATATTACCATCAACTTCACTAGCACTTGACTAAGGAAATAAATTAAAAATACCTTCTCAGACGAGGTATCTACATAGGTGAACTTGCATTATCGTTTTAGTTCACTCTGTTGTGAAATAATTTTACAAGTAAAATAAAACTAGTACTATATTGTGTGCTGCCCTGCACGATTCAGTTCTGTTTACAAAGAGGGAGCTGGGCCTGGACTGTCCGCCCAATGCCGCAGGGAGTCCAGGTTTCTCCCTCCAATTTAAAAGTCATGAAAAGCATGACATAATGAAAAGCAAGAAAGCACACAAATTTTCTTTTATTTTTAAAGATGCTTATTACAGCTTTTGATTATATTACATTTTTACCTTCCAAAGTGAAAAGCATTATCCATAAACCACCAACCTGCTGCTGGACAGCAGTGAGTGTTCCAGGCCTGGCCTCCCATTTGCACTCTGGCCCGCTCCTGCCGCCTCAAGGAACTCCTGGCCAGCCACCCCCACCTTCTTCTCTCCAACTGCTTTGACAGAGAAACAGGCAGTTCTTAACGAATCCTGGTTTCCATTCTTTTACAAATTAATACTTCTGTGATAAAATGTAGTGAGTCCAATCTTGCCTCCTGCCTTCACCTTCATTAATAAGAGAGCTTAGAGTGTCCAATATTTGGACAGCAATCAAGTTCACCAAATCATTCAACTGACCTAAAACTTTGTCCTTGTCCATGTCTGGGGTTCCTTAAGAACAGAGAGAGCAATAAGTAGACCCCCACACTGGTCACTTAACGTGCTCCATCTTGTCACATAAAGAGGTGGGCACACAGCCCCTGAGCTCTGACCTGAAGCACACGTGCACTCACTGCATGGCCAGATACGCCTTTGTCATGATACATGGGATATATTTTGTTCATGGGATCAAGAGGAGGAATGAGGAGAAGTGTTCACCACATACAGCCCTGAATAATTCCACGCAGGCTAAAAAGCTTTCCAGACAAAATGCTACCCCCACTGACTAATATTCCTTTCTTCCCTTCTGCAAATCAAAAGACCTTCCTACCCTCAGTCCTGTCATCAGATTACAGGAATAAATTATCAGTACCTCTGATCTGGTCCTCCCAGAAGAAGCTGCACAGCTTTCAGCTGTACAGAGCTGCACAGCTCTGTAATACTCCATAATACTTTTATGTAGAAGAAGGTAACTCTTCATCTCGAGGACTCCATTTGGGATCCTTGGCCCCACAAATGAAGAAGTCCCTTAGTAAACACTGTCTCTTCTTCATTAATATACTTCCTTATTCACCAAGCCGAACTTGCCCTGAGAATGTCTGTCTTTCTTTTCAGCCCTCTGCCCTCCCACAAACAAGCACAGTGCTTCAACTGCAAGGACAGAAACGAGCACCAGATATGCAAACGTTGTAACATGTTTTAGGCTGAAAAGTGAAATCATATTACTGCCTAAATATATAAGTAGTGGCCTTTCGTGTTCTGCAGCCAGTGTAATCCTGTATGATCTGCTTCAAGAACAAAATGCTCCCCTTACAAATAATGTTCGAGACTGCCCATCTGAGCAGTAAGCATTTCTTCAGCAGTTTGCTGCTCCCACAGAACAAGGATTTCTTTTCCTGTAATACTCTTTCCAGGTCAATAATAGGCAATCAACACTGGTCGAAAAATCAGGCTTTTAAGTGCTGGATGTTCACAGGATCTCTTTTTGAATGTCTGAAAGCAGTTTTTAAAAATTATTCATCCACTCCACTTTATTTTGTGCATTTCTATGCCACCAACATTCCTGCACCGTGAAGGGAAATTTTAATATTTAATCTTATTTCTTCCATTCTTGAAGCATCACATATCTCTTAGAGACATATCAGATATGCCTAACCCAAATGTCACTAGCTGCAACTTTCATGAGATTTTTAAAGTTATTTGAAGTTTTCTCATGTATCCATTTCTTATGGAAGTAGAACTTTTCTTCCTAATTGTCCTTTTCCAACATCTCTCCTTTATCAAGATCCAATGTCAGTGGACCTCTGAGAAATTCTCACTTATGTCAAATTACCTACCACCTGCAATATAAAACTGACTTCCTTGGTTTCTTCTGGAATACCTAGGAATATACATGCAGTAACTATAAAAAAATCTCAAGTGGCAGGAGACCTACTGATGCTCAAGACACAGTTTATGAGCAATTTTCAAAGAAATATGCAGACACATATTTCAGCCTGAACCAGTGATGCTAACGCACATCTGTAGCATGCTTTCATTTCTGATTAATCCTGTTCACAATGTTAAGAGCAACAAACAGAATTCCACAGTTCTCGTAACCATTTTGGATCATACTGGATATAAAACAAGATTCCTGATTAGTAACTTCCTGGGATTTTTCCCTCTAGAAAATAACTGATTCTCATTACCTATGGGCTATGCTACAGCCATAATTTTAGTATCAATTATGATCCCTAACATTTTAAAAGAATCTGATTCAATCTTTCTGTCCTAGATGTTGACTCCCACTGTTTCATTCCAGGTGAATTTCTGTTCCTTTAACTCAAAATACAACTCCTGAATCACAATATTAAATATCACATAAACCAAACTTGATTACAGCTGAGAACTGAACCTCTTCTGTGGTGTTTTTTTTAATCAGGGTTTTTTCAGCCACCCAAAATCACTGCTGTTACCGACCCGCCCTTAACATTTTTGCCACAAAGTTCACATTCAAATTTACTATATTCCACTAACATCCATAAAATTAATGTTTCCTGTTGGAAGGCTCTACAATTTTAGAGTTGGTCTACTCTAATAAGAAACCTCAGATCTCAGGACTGTGGTGGACCTTATCAGTGTGCAGCCTTGCAGCAAAGAAGGCCAACTGCACGCTGAGCTACATTAACTGCATTCTGAGCTATATTCACAAGACTGTAAACAGCAGGTGCCCCTCTCTTTCCAGCACTTGTGAGACTGCACCAGCAGTACCACATTCAGTTCAGGGCTCCCTAGTACAAGAAGTACAGGGACATACTGGAGGAAGCCACTGCAGAAAGCCAGCAAGATACATGGAGGAGTGCACTACATAATGAACCAGGAGACGCTAAGAGAACTGGGTGTGTTCAGCTGTAAGAACAGCAGGCAAAAGAGAGCTCTCATTTCTGTCTACAGATATCTAGTGGAATGACACAAAGATGGAGACAGACCCTTTGCAGAGGTGTACATTTGTAGGACAAGAGGCAAAGACACAATGTGGAATGCAGGAAACTCTGATTAAATATTAGGAAAACCTTTTTGTCATGAGGTGGTCAAACACTTCAAGCTGGTCAGGGACACTGTGGAATCTCCATCCATGGAGATATTCAAAACCTAACTGGACACAGTCCTGGACAACCTCCTGTAGCTGACCTTGCTTCAGAAGCAGGAGTTGGACAAGATGATCTCCAGAGGTCCCTGACAACCTCAGCTCTTCTGTGATTCAAAGCAAGTCACAGCCTAAGCCTCTCATCACATCATACAGTAAACCCAGGTCCTGTTCAAAGCTGTGATACGCATTCAAACCTGAAAATAAATCAGGCTGTTTCCTCCTCTTCCAAACATGCTGTGGAACAAAGAAGCTTCCTTTCAGTCTCCTTCCAAAACATTCCTTCAGGCTTCTGAGTTGTATTTAGCTCATTCAGAAGCCTACACAGTGATATCAGGACAATGGTCTTCTACAACACTGGCACCATTTTCCCTCTCAAGGTCCAAGGAAATGTGGCCATCCAAATTTCAATTTCCCCTCCTGTTACTCTCCAAATCCCTTTTCCTGACTCAAGATCTGCTTATCAGATCTTCACTATACAATCAGGTATGGATCACAAAATCATAGAATCACAGAATGGTTTGGGTTGGAAGGAACCTTAAAGATCATCTAGTACCAACCCCCCTGCCATGGGCAGGGATGCCTTCTACTAGACCAGTTTGCTCAAAGCCTCATCCAACCTGCCCTTGAACACTTCCAGGGATGGGGCATCCACAGCTGCTCTGGGCAACCTGTTCCAGTGCCTCACCACCCACACAGCAAAAAATTTCTTCCTAATATCTAATCTAAATCTACCCTCTTTCACTTAAAACCATTACTCCTTGATAAAGAGTCCCTCTCCATCTCTCCTGTAGGCACCTTCTTAAGTACTTGAAGGCTGCTAAAAGGTCTCCCTGAAGCCTTCTCTTTTCCAGGCTGATCAACCCCTCAGCCTGTCTTCATATGGGAGGTGTTCCAGCCCTCTGACTATCTTCGTGGCCCTCCTCTGGACTCGTTCCAACAGGTCCATGTCCTTCTTGTGCTGAGGACTCCAGAACTGGATGCAGTACTGCAGGTGGGGTATCACGAGAGCAGACTAGAGGGGGAGAATCACCTCCCTTGACCTGCTGGTCGCATTTCTTTTGATACAGCCCAGGATACAGTTGGCTTTCTGGGCTGCAAGCACACACTGATGGGTCACATTCAGCTTCTCATCAACCAGCACCCCCAAGTCCTTCTCTTGAGGGCTACTCTCAAACCATTCTCCTCCCAGCCTGTATTTGTGCTTGGGGTTGCCCTGACCCACATGTAGGACCTTGCACTTGGCCTTGTTGAACTTCATGAGGCTTGCATGGGCCCACCTCTGAAGCCTGCCGAGGTCCCTCTGTATGGTGATACAAACCTGATAAACAGCATTCCACAATCATTTTCTTCTTCCCCTTTCTTAAACAAATCAACATGAGAGGAATTATTTCAAGCCAGAGGAACTTACAAAGTGCAAACTGTATACCTGCTGCTACTTCAATAAACCTGAAGCCTTTCTAATAATGCCAAGTCTACACTGATATAACAGCAAAATGTGACTTCAAATACTTGTGTATATAATAATTAATTAAATTTACACACATTATAACCTATCTCTGCTAGTATGCAAACTTACCTATTTATGAACAGAGTTATGAATCAGCTCTTTCGCCAAAAATGACATAAATACAGGAATTCCACGTGGACTGATATTACATACCTTTGACAAAAGTTATCAACGTATACTTTGAGTATATCCCCTTTAAACTAATGTCCATATCACTACTAGTTGGTTTTGTTTACTGCTAGCATGTATATAATAGCTTGCATCCCAGTTTAAAAGTATAACACACATTGACATTCACACGTGTTCACTGCAATATTCAAATCATTACTGCAATTAATCTTATGCCACTGGGGTTTCACCAAGCAAAATAATATCGAAGCATTTAATTTTCCTGAATTCAGTCTGTTTAATATGCACTTTGCTTGATGGTAAAAAAATCCAACTTCAAATATGAGTGTAAAATTAACTACTATGTTACAGAAAACCCTTTCCAACAAATGAAAAATAAACAGCAATTAAAATTATGAACTCTTCAAAGCAGGAATTAATCTTTTTTTTTTTTCAAGGCATCATATGGTATGATGCCTTGTCCATACAGTCCCAATAAGATCTTTCTTAGTCATATCAACATGAGACAAAAATACATTATGGAGCAGTGTATGTAAGATGTGACACATCTCATTCCATTCATGAAATGTGCTGAAAATACTACTAGCCAAAATTACTTAGCTGAGGCTATTTTTCCAACAGTTTTCTAAGAGAGAGAATCACCACAGAGACTTGCTACAGCTTCCAGAAACATCCTTCACAATGATGTAAAAACAGGCGAACTGGGTCAGACCAGTTGTATCCCATCTCCAACAATCCCCAAAAACAGTTGCAAGGAACAACATAAAAACAGTGACAGCATATATGATATCCACCCACAGTCTCCACTCAGAGCAGGCACTTCCTCAAACAGATATGGATTCAGTAACATTCAGTGGATTTCTGAGTCATTAATTTGTCCCATCTCCTCTGAAATTCATAAAAGCTTTTCACACCCCAACCCACTTAAAAGACATCACTTCCTCTTACAGGCACTCAGTATCCCAGATCAACCAAGCACACAGAAAAGTAAGGACAGGTAACACATTAAATACTTTTTTATTGACAAAAATATTCAGATCAGAAGCGGTAATTGTAGTACTACCACATCCACTAGGTAATCAAATGACAAAGGACAAAAACCCTGTCCCTAGCCCTCAAAATTTTACAGTACAAGTATCAGATAAGAGGCAGGACGCTATTTAGAAGCAATAAGGCATCAGCAGCTAGCATCACAAGAAGTTATATTTTGTTAGAAGTAGCTTGATGATGTCATGCTTTCATAGGCATTTCAGGTAAGGAACATATTGGGAAGAGAGATGAACTCAAAAGGTGAGGTTACAAAGGAGTACTAGTTGGAGCGTAAGGTATCAAACTAATGTGCGTTTGCAAATATAGTAAATGGGTGACAGGGCTGGTCTTATAACTTGAAGGAAAACCTTGACAAAGAGAAACGGCAATACACAGACAGGTGAAGAAGGTTTTGAATTTAGGGCAAGTTACTAATATTTCATTCACCAGAGAAAGGAGGCCAGTCAGGATATAAAAAGACATGGTCAGAGTGACAGTCTGTCACTGAGCATGAGCACTTAACTGAAGAGTAGTCAGGAAAACATACAGCAGAGACGTTAGGCAGAAAAAGCCTGCAAGACTTAGATGGAATCTGTATGCAAAGAACTTAAGAACAAAACAGAACAGTTATACTAGGTCAGTAAAAATTTTTTTTGAGTGTTCCTTTCCATGATACTCCATGGCAACATCCAGCAGTCAGCTGTGTCAAAACTTCCTGAAGATGAGTTGCATCATCACTGTCACATTTAATAGCTCCTCAGAGACATAATAGAGTAATGCCTGATTCATATTTGAACCTGTTCATATTTTGACCTCTAAAACACCCTTTGGCAAGGAATTCCAGTATTCAATTGCATGTTATGTTGAGGGGCAGAGGAAGAGAATACAAAAAAGCCCCCCAAACAACAAAAATAAAAAAACAACTTCCGTCAATTTCCTGAGAATTACAAAGGATATTTCCTTGGTCTCATAATATTAGAGTTAATGAAAAATTGTTTCCTCATTGGCTTCTTGAGGCCTTGCATGATGTTATAGCTGACTCCTCTGAGTCATCTCTTTTCCAAGATGAAGTATTTTACTTTGTTTAACTTTTCCTCTATCAAAACTCCTTCCATATAGGAGTTCCATATCAGCCTTCATGCCCTTCTCTCAAACTACAGTATCTTTTTGAAATTCCAATAACAAAAGTCTACACAATACATATACTGCACACACTGTGGATTTATGGATTGGCATAATTATATCAAAGTTCATATTTACTGTTTGTTTTTCTTTCCTACTAATACCAAATACTCTGCTTGCCTTTTAAACTGCTAAACTATGAGGGAGAGGTCTGTATCAGTAAGACTGCCAAATTACAGGCACATCCTAACAGGCAATATGGAGTGTTAGCCTAAAAAAGTAAATCGAGGGCTTGAAAGAAGTCTAGGAGCTCTGTTTTGACTAAGGGAGTCTAAGCTGAGCAATAAAGGAGGAGATGACAGAGAACCAAAACTATGTTTTAATTGAGATAGAAATACCATGAGCCTATGAATCATCTGCAAAGACATGACACTTGAATTTTGTTTCCATAAGATTCTGCAAAGATGAAGAGCAGAATGAGGAAAAAAAAGGGGGCAGCTGAGAGACAACACATTGCAGAACTCCCACACAAAGCTGGATAGTGAATGAGAAAGATCCTCCAAAGGATGCACTGAAGAAGTGATCAGTCTCTTCAAAGAGAGCAGAAAGAGGACATTTGCCAAGAAATCACAGGGCAAAAAGAACAGGGAGATGGTCAACTGTTTTCACAGCTGATTGACCAGCTGAGGGGATCAAAACCTAAGATTTAAAGTGCAATTCACATAATACTTTAGAAGTCTGTAACTTGCATGGAGAGGCAGTCTCAAAAGCAACCCAGTGGGATCACCCCACGTAGCTGCGTATGCCTCTGCTCTGCTGTTTAACATGCCCTTAGCGCTACTGCCCGTCACTACAATGCACTCGGCATTTGTGTTTGCTTCTGCTTTCGCAGCATAGAGCTATAGCACAATGCTAAGACGCTGCTTTACTCATGTGATTGCAATGCCCAAGCCTTTTTGTATAGCAACTGAATTTGCCCTATACAGCCTTCTGAGCAGAAGTTAATACTGACTGAGGTAGTATGAATTACAACTGGAACTGAGTATTACACAACATCATGAGACACAGCTCCTGACTCTACCAGGAACTAGGCTACAAGTGGAAGGGTGACCCCACTGCTACAGATCTGCATCTCCCTTTCCTCACCCATTCCCAGGTCAGTTAACCAGGTTAGCCACCTTCTGCTAAGTTTTCTCTCACCATAGAAATAAATTACTGAAAATTTTAATTAATACAGTTTCCCACCGTAAATTATTTCAAAGAATCTGTCCATGAAGTGTGACAGTCTAGATCAAAATTACTATTTAAAAAATATTTTGAATCCTCCCATTCCTCTCTATTTTGTATTCACATCTCCCATGAAAACTGTTTTGTAGATGTGCTACAGATTGCACAACAGCCAAAATGAGTAAAAAACTCTATAAACAGATTTGTCTTCCAATGATTACACATGCATGTACACATAATCACACACACTTTATATATCAATGACTTCTGAAAACACAAATGGAAATGACAAAGTAATCTTCCAAGCATTCTGCTTTATTTTTCATTGCACACAGAAAAGAAAGAAAAAAAAAATCTTAACTAATATACTTTAGTTATTAAAATGTTCCGGCCCTCAGAAAATAGATTAATTATGATTAGCTTCTACTCAGATAATTTTGTGTATAGCATTCATATCAGTAATCTCTTAAAAAAATGGCAAAATCAACACATAATATTCTTAAATAAAGGACTTGCATAAAACAAAGTCAGGCACTCAGTTCCTCTTTCATTCCATATGATACACAGCTGCGTCAATCCCATCAGGAAACAGGCAACAGGAAATTCTTAACATTCTGAAGAGAAATCTAAAGATGTGTCTCATCACCCGTCCTCCTAAAAGTGCTTTTTGATTGTCTAAAAGACGTTTACACCAGTTCTAAAATCATTAATTACTTTACTTAGCTTTTAAGCAGCTATAGGCCTCATTAAGTAACTAACAAAGAGTCACAAATATTTTTGTAAGTTGCCTTCTCTTTTTCATTTCCTCCGTCCCAAAATATAAATCGATGAGGAAAGCTTGACACCTATGGAGAAAATCAAAGCCAAGTATCCTACCTACTGGAAAATGTTTCTTCATAATGTGCTGCTTCTGTGTTGTGTTTCTAACTATAGCTCTTGCATATATAATTCCATTATACTTTTATAAATCACCGTTTTGAAAAACGCTTTTGAACCATTAATATATTTTCCTGGTTAAAATTCTTTGAGATGTTCTTAACAAGAGTCTTAGATAATGAATTTGGGCAAACTCTGGAACAGTCTTTACAGTATTATCATTCTCATTAATTTTCAGAACTACCCACTGTGTTGAGATGATTGTCATGGGCCTAAGACTTCAATTTGGCTAAATATTTTTGCATATATTTCAACATATAAGTAAGTAACAGATGTTTAAAATGTTAAGTTCACATTCTAGAAATAGTTAAATGTTTACTGTAATATCATAATTTGGTTTTTGCACTCATATTTATTTTGCTGCTTCTATCTTTAAACACTCCGTTAGAGTCCTAGTTGGCTGTAGACAAAATGCTTTAAAACGACTTCACAGGAAAATAAAACATAGTCGATTTAGTAAATACAGCTGTGCTTTTAAAGAAAGAAAGAAAAAGAAAGAAAAAGAAAGAAAGAAAGAAAGAAAGAAAGAAAGAAAGAAGAAAGAAAGAACAAACACTTAAGGGTACCACAAATGAAAAACAAAGAAAAGAAAACACTTAATGCCAGAAATGTTACTTTTACCTAAGGTCCAGACTTCATATAAACCATTTCAAATTGTTTGCATAATAACAGCTTTTAAATTCATATTTTATATTCACTTTAGAAACCTAGTACATTCTGCTGCCTTACATCATTACTAGAAGGCTATATTAGATGGAAAAAATACTTTTAAAATGTTAATACACAGCATATACGGTATCTTACTTTAGTCCAGATTATTCTTTTTTCTTTGCTTTTTTTTTTTCGTTATCTTTGAAGACTCCTTCTGTTTCCATTGTTTCATCCTTAACCATTCACATATCAGAGCAATAAGTATTTCATTACTGGTTTATCTGTCCAGAGGCTTGAGAAGCAGTAACAATTAACCCTCCCTTCACAGTGATTGATACAGGCTTTGCTTTCAATTTGTTCCACTACACAGATCATGAAATTCTGAATGCGATCATCCTTATTGACCTACACTTTCAAACACACGGCTACAATGAGATGAAAGTAATTATTAAAAGGAACACAGGACTACTCAATGTTGAAACAAAGTCTTGAAAAATCTTTTAGATGACCTACTCAGAAAACTAGCATTATTTGATGTGAAATAAAATGATGGATTTGCTTCATAATCTGGAAATATTAAATTTAAATCTGCTCAAGGTACGATATCGTTATATCATATAAGCCCAGCTCTAACTTCACATCTGTTCATATCTGACCCAATAAACAGTGACTTCAACCAGAGCAGTCATAGTAGGATCAGGCCCTATATATTTTAAAAGTTCTGCCACCAGCTTTATTTTACACCAGCTCTGTTTGAAATGTTGTGTTAAAAATGACAAGACTGTACTTAATATTCTACTATAGTCTGTTTCAAAAAGACACGGTATTTCCTTTTAAGATCCCGGACTTCTTGAGGCACCTAATGTAAATAAGTACCCAGGAAATTCAGACTGCTAAGGAAAAATGAGAAACTCAAGTCAGATTTCCATCATCGGCTGAGATGAACCAAAACCTATATACACCACTGCTGGAGACTTACTGCAGTGGAAAACAAATATTTTTTCATAAACTCTTGAAAAGTAACCCCATCAACATATTTTTTTTTTGTAATTGATACATTTTTGAAAAGTGCAAAAGGACTGGTAGGTGAACAGTAATGACAGAACTACTTAAAGTGTGGGTTGCAGTCAAAGGAAATCAGGATAGAAAACTGTGCAGAAGGATGTTCTTACAGGCCTGAGGCTCTAATCACAAAACAGGGTGATGAAGACGAACCAATACTGCATGGATTAGCAATGAATTATTTTCAACTATAATCATGTGCCAGCAAAAAGGGGAGGTAAAGACTAGCCATTACTCACAATCTGATCTGCAGATAAGAAGAAAAAAGTGTAAAAAGGGGAAAAAATTTATATGCTAAACTGAGTCAGGATAATAATGAAAATCTAAAATGTTGTTACACTTCAAGTAACATTCTATTTAATATCTTGCGTGTACTGTATAATATTGAGTATTTACACAATACAATCTGTAAGATGCTGGGGCTAAGGGAGGGTTAAATCAGACAACTCTTCTGTAAATTAGTACCGGATAATAATATGTACTGAAAAATATCCTAACAGAAGTTAGTTTTAAAATAACATGCATGGGCACCAATTCCTTCCACTGTAAAACTGCAGGAAATATATACATATTTTCTGTCTTATATATACATATACGTGCATAGGTAGAGATAGGTAGAGAGATGCAAATGTGTATATGCACATGCACACTTATGTATACAGATGCATATATAATGAGGGGTTTAATTTCCATTAGTCCATCTGAAAGCAAAGCGCCACCATCTTAAGATTCAATGTTAGTTTTCCCCCTCGGGAAAAAAAAAATATTAGAACTAATTTTGTGAGAAAAGAAAAATCAAAACTGCTATCCACAAAGATTCCTGAGATTCTTATGAACAGACTGTTTAAATGAAGAGCACTTTAATCAGTAGAGGAATCCTCACGTTTCTAATGTCTTGCTGTGCATTCTGCAGGTTATAGTAGCAGCTGGTAGAGGTCATATATCTTTTGTGAGCAACCCAAAAAGGCTCACTGCCAGACTGTTAAATTATGAATAAGCAATGAACAAAAGAATGCAGATACGGTGGTGACAAGATAATCCAAGCAAATTTATCTATGACAAATTTCACAGGATTAACAAATTACATTTACACAGAACAATAAAAATGTGCAAAAAAAAAAAAAAAGGATGAGCCTACTTTTCCCTCACAGCATTAGAGGAAAAAAAAAATTGCCATTCCAATGCATGTATTTACATTTAACTATATCTAAAGTAAGACATTTATAGCTTGCTGAAGACAATCAACTAGCATTATTTTCTTTCAAGCAAATACATACACTGTGTCTATCTAACATAGAGCATATGCCTACACTTTCCAGTATACGTGTATACAAGTCAGCGGAAAATTCTTTAAAGTTTTCCTCACTATTAGTAACAAGCAGAATAAATATAGAAGAATTCTAATTTTGCTTTTCAGGTGGAAAATTCTATCATTCTCCATTAGTTAAAAGACACTTTTTCCCTTAATCACTTTGGATTTTGTTCCTATTTGAACTGAACAAATATTGTAATATACTATAATTGCCACAAGAAAAAAATAAGAAGTCCTATCAATAGGACTTAAATAATTTTTTTGCAGTAGTATCACAAAACCATTAAGAAACAATAAAAAAAAAATCACTACTCCGAAAGGATTCCTAAATCCAGAATCTAAATATTGGATGTTCCTAAGAATGCACATTGGGGGGGGGGGGGGGGGAAGAAGAAGGGATTTGCAGTGTCTGCGACATCCTGTGGTCTCCTATTCTGGTCTTGAGAAGTAATAAAAAAAACAAAATTTGAACAACTGCACACAAAAAAGCATGGAATAACAGTTTCCAAATCAAAAATTTTTAGAGAAGCATTTTTCCTCCTGTTAATAAAGAAATAAAAGGAAGGACGGCACTTGGTTTTGAAATTCAAGTGTAAGTTGAGGGACTGATAAAAGGAGCTGCATATATGTTTGAAAGATGTGGAATCTGCTGTATCTTTTCTATCATGCTTCTCATCTGAAGTCTGTTTTTTCTGTCACCTCCATTTATTTCTTGTTTGTTAACCCAAAACAGTTGTTTAGTAAAAATAGATCTTGAAAAAAAAAAGGGCCTTTTGAAATCATATATATAACTTATGTATCAAATGTATGTTCTTGTTACAGAGCACTGCCTACAAAGAGGAAACCTCACTATTAAAGTGAACATCCAATTAATTAAGATACTTTAGTAAACTACTTGGATTCTTCAAACACTGCTACTTGAGTACCATTTATGTAGCTCATTCACCCATTGAAAAAAATTACTGTACTTTTGATTTTCCACAAGAAATGCAAGTTTTGTTGTAAAACTGAACAGCAACGCAAAGAATGAAAAAATAAATTAGCATTTGCTTCTCTTTTTATGTTAATTTTCTATTTGTTATTTACCAAGATAAGACAGTTTTGGTTTTTTACAATGCAGTTTTTTTGAGAACATCCTGTCCATACTGTTAGTAATTTATGCAAAGGTGAAGCAAACATGACAACCATGCCAATCCTACATCATAGACAAATAAAATCAGCTACTTTTTTTTGCAGCTGTGAAGACTGAACGATAAGTACCACTGTCAGCTACTCTCTTTTTTAAGACTTTTTTCCTTTTTCAATCCTGCTGCCAGCACTGTACTGATTCAATCCCTCAATTCTTTCCATTGACCTCAACCTTGACCTGTGAAGACTGCCCACTTACATTTTTTTCCCACAAAGTATCAAATTCTGCCTCCCATCATCTATAAGAAAAAAGTAGCTTTCTAACAAGCATTTTTCTAAAATTTGGTAAGTTATACTTTTGCTAAATGAATTACAGTTTTGGCAGGACAACTCTGAGCCACTTGACTCATATAAGCCTAGGCTGTGAGTAAACAGATCATAAATGTGAATTTGCACATGACTTTCAAATATGTCATGTAAGCAAGAGGGAAAAAAATCCGCCCCCCCATCATAATATAAATGTACCAGTTCTGTGCCTAAATACTAGCAAAACTATAGCCCTTTAGCATTTAATCCAAAATAACTGCTCAAGGATTATTCATTACTCAATAAAATTCACTTTAAAACAATGTAATGTGTAATGAAGCCTGTTCTAAATTCCTGTTGGAGACAAAATTCCCAGGTAAGTATTTTAAAAGGGGATTACAGGATTTAGGTGCCCATATTTCACTGAAATGCAGTATGTGTTGGATGCCTAAATCCAACAGACTCTTAAGAAAACCCAAGCCCCAGGGACATTACTGTATATTACATACATACATATTATTCACACTATATCCCATATATTCACCATATACATATGTAAACCTAACATGCCTGCAGGTAATGGAACAGTACTTTTCCACTTAAATTATTTAACATAAGTGTTGAACTTCTATTATATATCAAGCTAAGAGCTAATTTTAAATTGCAATCAAGCCATTCTCTGAAAGCACTTTATTTCAGTGGAGGTTTTGCCTTTAAAAGAAATGTAAATCCCTCTAACGAAGGCAGTGTAATCTTTGAATACACAGATAAAATGGGGGCTGGAATTTTATTCCTAGTGCTAACATTGACATCTTCTGCCCCTTCTCCTAGTTCTCAAAAATGCTTTGTGCATAACTATCTCATCAGTAAAATGTGTAGAACAGTGTTTACCGACCTTTTGAAGCACAATAAGCTATGTAAAGAAACATAACTATAGAAATACTCAGTATTAACATTAAAGGCTTCAGACATTGTATGACAGCAGTGGGAAGTTCCCTAGAACACACAAATGACAAGATACAACTGAAGAGTGAAAGTCCAAAATGCAACATATAAGAAAGGCTGGGAGAATAGCCTGTAACAAATCTTCAAAACCCTGCTTTCGGTAATCCGTTTCAAATTCTTGCTTACATATCACTTGTTCTTTAATGTGCCTGACTCCCGCCTGCATGCCAAGTGCCGGGTAAGGGTTGGCATAACTCTCAGTATCCAGCTGCAGCAGGCTGAGATCAGAATCTCCTTGAGGACTGCTCCATTTTTACTCGAGAATCTCAAGACTTTTGTGTTTTATAGTAATACACAGATGTAAAGTTCACTCCTCCTCCCACCAAGTACGTTAAAGTTTGTCACTGCAAACTCACTAAGAACAAATTCACATCTATTGAATTACATGGTAAAAATACTTTTATCCTTGCTTGTCATTCTCTGTAGCATACTTTAATTATATGTGTAATTTCATTTGGGACTAAAGATTAAGGTAAAACCTGAACTCAATATTTTCCCAAAGACAGGGTCCAGTTCTACCAAGTTACAGACACAAATGCTGTCCTATCCTTACTGTACCTTCTTTGTCCTGTGTAATATACTACTATAGCATACAAAATCAACGAATATTTTTACCACTCAAAGTCCTGTTCAAATCAATGGCACAACGGTCCTATTCATTTGACTAGGACTTTGTGTATTGCAAAACTACCGCTCCAGCTAGTCACAGAACAATGCTCTAGTCATATAAGACATGGCAGCAGCCATTATGTTCTTACTATGGCACATCTTCTTATGCAGCAAAATGCAATATTATTACAAATTATCCTTATTATGCAAAGTCCTATTAAACAAACAGTCATGCACCTCATTTGCTCTAATAGGAGTTTGTATGTTAAAGATAACATGCAGTAGCCTTACCAATATTACACAGAAAGAAATTGCCTCTTCTGAAAAAAATACAATTATTATGAGATTAATTTTCAAAACATTTCCTCTCACAGACATAAATCTTTGGCAGCTTTTTTAAAGGAAAAAAAAAAAAAAAAAGGCCAAACATTAAGCATAAACAAACAAACCAACCAAAGAAGCAAATTAATGGTGTGAAAATGCAAAGTCTTGGCTATGTACATTCAAAATATCTCCCTTTTAAAACATAAAAACAAATTTCCAGGCTGACATCCTGCAGAACGAGTTCACTTGATTCATTTTGAAACAATGTGACTAATGCTGAAATCTCATCTCACATGAGGTGCTTTTACACCTGCAAGAGCTACTAGCCACAATATTATAAAAGGAATCTGATAGATTGACTGAATATAAGGTTTATTCACATGAGACAAGATTTCAGGAAATGGTCTCATAACATTAAATTCTAAAAAACCAGTTACTTAATTGATAGTACATGAAATTCTGCAATGTTTGTAAAACGGCTTCATCTTACTGACCTCAAGGGGAGCAGAATCAATCCCAAAATGTTAACGAAATGGTAACAGTTTTCATGGTTAGTACCAGTTATTCAAAATTCTTATCTTGGAATATGTTTTCCAGTGAAAAGGGCATTGTTATAAAGATCATTTTATGAAACAAACATTTATTTAAACATTGTACTTTTTAGGAAGGATGCTGATAAAACTAATGCCTGGAATGTCAATTTTCAACAACTGTTTTACATCACTCTCGCAGTAAAATTCCCATCTGGGCTGGCAACCTGTGTGCCAAGTTTCAAACAAATGTGATTTGAAACTGCCAGTATATTAGACTCCAAAATTCAAGTGAGACACTAATAAAAGTAAATGGATGTTCACAATATATCCTGATAGTCTCTTAAAAATACCTATGGTTCTAGGTGCTAAATTAATCTGTTAACAGAACTCTCTATTTTTTTATCACTTATTTATAATATAGCATTAGAATATAATGCCCTTAAATTGGTACAAAACAAGATAACTGTATATAACTTGTAAGAAAAAAAACAGTTGTGCTGTAAAGAATGTAAAAGCAGCGCTGCAGACAAAACCTTGTTATTCAGAATCCCATTAGTTACTGAAAATATGTAATATAACTTTTGTTGATCAATACTCTCATGTAAGCTCTAAATAATGTATGATTCCAGTGGAGAAAAATGCAGCAAATCAAATATGGTGGGAGAATGTTTCAAATTATGAAGAGTAGTATGACTGCTAATCCATAAATCAGAAATTGGAAAGATTGTTGTAATGTGGGAGGGCTCTATTTAATAAAGGTCATTATAACTCCTGGCTCTAGAGCTATAAGATCTAATATCCTCCCTGGTAGCTCTATGATATGCCCATGCATTACTGTTCTTGTTGACAGTCTGTTGCCTTGGAAATATTTCATTATTTCAGTTTTTCCATTTGTAGACCCTTGGCCTTGTGATATGAAGGCCACCCTATTTCATATTTTCGATTATCATTTAAGCAATCTTCTGGAGCTATTTATATAAAAGCAAGTGTTAGACAATGCATATCATCATTTATCACTGCTATGTTTAAGCTCATGCTCTAGAAAGAAATGCCAAAATAAAGGTTTTTTTTCTCTTTCACTTTAAACCAATAGCACTCTGATATTATGATATGCTTTACAAATCAATGCTGGCATATCATATGCATGACACTTCTGTCTATTTAATTTTCTTGGTTACATATCCACACCATTTAAAATACCTGAACTGCTATTGTAACTGTAAAATTTGCTAACACTCATAATTTAAAAGAAAATCAAACAAAGGTAAGTGTCTAACTTTTCAAACATTCTTTAGAATACCTAAACAGGTGAAAAAGTTTCAAAACAATTCAAGTGCTTGGTTGCATCAGAGACTACTACTTTTTACATTTGTTTTGTAATCACTAACCTCTTGTTTGAAAAAATGTAACACAATCTACCTAAATATTGTGGAAGTGAAGACTAAACAAAGAATGTACACCAAGTTCACTGACAGGATTCTTAATCTTGACAACTAGTTTACTGAAGCAGTAACTAAGAAGAGACTGCAAAACCCCTTAAGTAAGTGATATGCGCCTGTACTGCAAATAGCTTGGCACGCACAACTGAAAGGATGTGTACAAAGACAGCTTAAATAACAGTTACATGCAAGACTGCAGGAGCACATTACATAACTTTTAATAAAATGTACATGAGTGCCTGTTTATTGAAACATTGGTCAACCTTCTCCAAAACTTTTTTTAAAGAACAGATTGCCATTATTTCTGCTAGAAAAAAAAAAAAAGTCATCAACTTCTATATGTAATATTTATACCTAAATTGTTCAGAGCATTGTAAAGAGTGATAACAAAGCAAACCCTAGGGGCAAAAAACAACTGCTTGGACACTAGGCCAACTTTGTGGCTATTAATGCCCTAGGAATTTAGACTACTTTTTTTCCCCTGAAATGATTACTCCTCCCACTCCCTACAGGGAAAAACTACTCCGATCCAACCTTTAAAATGACAGCATCAGAGCTGAACAAGAAGATGCTATTAAAGGGCATTAAATTAAATACAGTATATCCTCCTACAACTTCAATCAGAATTTCAGACCAAGTGTTATTTAGTTCAGCTCTCAAGTGGAGCAGAATAACAAATCGCACACTTTGATTTACCTTCTCCGAATGCCAAATGGAGACAGGTGATAAAGAAAGCACTCATGCACAGGCTATGAAGTTTCCCCTAGAAATTAATTCTATCTTCAAGATTCCTATCTCAGAGAAATTCCCAAAATGGCACACAAATATGCTTCTGCCAGAGAGATTACTGAAGCTATCCTGGCAAATACACTTAGCACTAATATAGTACCATTCTCAGAAAGAAGACAGCAGAATTGGGGGGGGATCTGGGAGGGGGAAGTGGGGGGGGGGGTGGGAGGGGGGGGGGGAAACTGGACTTATTGATACAAATTGTTTTTCCAACAAAGAACTCTGCAGAAGAAAAGCCTGCTGCTAGAAGTGTTATTAACACAGTAGAAACGCCTTTGCAGCCACTGAAATTGAGATTTTAGAAAAAAATATTCATAGTTGAAGACGAAAATCTGTAAGTCATCGACTTCCAAGGATGCACTGTTTTCCCATTACACGTATCTCGAAATTCTGCTACATATCAATATAGCCTTGTCAAAGTGCAACAGTTAATACCAATGCATCTGACACAGTCACACGAACACTTCAGTGGTGAATATGAAATGTACGGTTTTCTGAGACCGGGCAGTCTACTTCCTTAGGAAAAATGGCATAGCTATTTAGAGAAGAACTGTGGATTTTGGAAGTTGTACTAGAAATGCTGATCATACTAAAAAGTATAAGTTTGAAAATAAGATTAAAATGAGCCTGATTTCCTAGACTTTGTTTAAATATTTTTCGACTTAACTTGTGCTGTGCAATATAAGCCTAGTAACACAGGACCCAGCTACTTTTAAAAGCTGTCTAAATGTTAATTTCCATTTTTGCAACTAACCAGGAACCTTTCTCACCCCTCATCCTCAAGTTCACTTGTAAAGCTGAATGGAGGGGGAGGAAAAAAGCCCACCCTAAACCCTCTAGCTGCTCTCCTTCTGGGCATACATCTCCTCGCAGTGGAGCAATGGAGCTTTGAATACTTTTGTAAGAATCACAAAGTAACATCACATGAACTTGTACTCTTGTTTCCTACCAGTCACTTCTAGAAACATGCACTTTACTAGAACAAATCCGCTACGGGCAATGCGTGTCACCAGCGGAGCAGATTAATAGCGACCGCTCTCCCCTAACAGAAGTACACGGGGCAGGCGGCGGGCTGGGAACCAACCGGGAGGGTACCGCGGCCCCCCCACCCCC